>NC_063203.1:29689835-29699835 GCF_017589495.1 Alosa alosa
TTGGTGTCTGACAGTACGATCTGACCAACATGGACCCAGCGACGGTCGAATCCAGCATGGAAACCCTAATTTTAACCAGAACCACCCACCATGCAACGCCTGGAAGAGACTGGAGAGAGAGGCAAACCCAACACTGCTGACACTGCCTCCCTACTTCAAGCCGCCTTTACCAACAGCTTCAGCAGTTCCAGCAGCAAACAGCAACAACTTGCAATGATCATTCAACTTCTACCAACCTTTCCTCTGCCTGCTCCTATAATCGCCCAGCTCCCAGCCAGCCTGCTCACCGCCCCAGCACCCGAGTCTCCTGCCCAGTCCAATGCGCCGGGCTGCCGGAGCCCCAGAACCCAGGATCGGCAACCCAGAGCGGTTCAGCGGGCGACCCAACCCAGGCATGGCGCGCTCCTGGACGAGCTGCCGCGGTCCAGTTTACCCCTGCAAACCCAGGACTTTTGCCACTGAAGGGGCGAGGGTCGGTTGCGAAAATCACTCACCTGACGGGCCGAAGCCGACTCTGGGGAACGCGAGTTTGAGCACCAGACCCCAGCATGTGCAACCTTCAACCTATTCGCAAGTAGAGAGATGCCTACAGGTATTCGATTTGGAATCCACCACAGCGTAGGCATCTCGACCTGATGAGTATTTGCCAAGGCAGAAGGACTGCCAAGGGATTACTCCCATTGACTTCCGAACTGTGGCAAGTCGGAGCTCCTGGAACATGGGAAGCATTGGTGGATGCCTTCCTCCACAGCCTGGACGGACTACATAAAGGAGGGACCTTACCTGGTTTCCCATGATCAACCCCCACTCTTGATGAAGCTTATTGCTCTGGTTGTCCGTGACGCATCGCAGGATCCAGGTCTGTCGTCGAGAGGGTGCCAGAGTCCATCCACCAGCTAACACGGAGTGTCCCAACTGCTCCTTCTGTCCGCGACTCGCCACACCGCCTAACCAGCCGGACCAGTCTGAACCGATGGAGATCGGCCCTTTAACCCCTGCAGAGCCAGCGACGATCACCTCCAACTTGTGCCTGTACTGTGGTGGTGATGGTCATCGAAGTCGCCACCTGTCCAGCAAAGGCCGAGCTCACTAGATGGGGTGGAGGACCGGATGAGCTCACGAACATTCCGCCTCCATCAGCCGTAAACCCCATCCAAGTCTGTCTTTACCTGTCTGATTCCACCCACACCCTGGCAGCCCTGGTGGACTCTGGCTATAGAAACATTATTGACACAGGACTTGCTCGTCAGCTGGGCTTTGAAAGCCATCGGCTTGTCCACTCCTGTTCCAGCCCGGCCCTGGACGTCACGTTAATTGGCACAGTTAATAGCATCACAGCCCCCATCTCAATGATGGTGTCAGGAAACCACCGAGAGACCATCCGCCCACCTGCTCAGCTCCCCGTGCCAACCCCTAATCCTGGCTGCCCTTGGCTCTGTCCACAATCCTCACCCGGGCCTTGAACTGTGAAAGAGTGGGGAAATGCCTGCCACCTGACCTGTTTGCTGCCTCTGCTGCCCTCGCTCAGTACCCCCAGCACTGCCTCGACATTTCTAATGTCCCTGAATGTTACCATGGCCTCCGAGAGGTGTTCAACAAGACCAAAGCCACATCTCTGCCCCCACACCGTCCGTACGACTGTGCCATTGATCTCCTCCCTGGGACTGCTCCACCCAAAGGTCACCTCTACCACTATCCCTCCTCCTGAAAGAAAAAACCATGGAGGATTACATCAGGGACTCCCTGGCAGCTGGACTCATCCGCCCGTCTTCCTCGCCAGCTGGTGCCGGGTTCTTGCTTTGTGGGAAAGAAAGATGGTTCTCTTCCTCCCCTGCATTGATTATCGAGGTCTGAACGATGTCACAGTGAAGAACCGTACCCTCTGCCTTTACTCACCTCTGCTTTTGAGTTGTTCCAGGGGATCCACTATTTTCACCAAACTGGACCTTTTAGGAAATGCTTACCACCTAGTCCGGTGGGAGGGTGACGAGTGGAAGACTGCATCCAACACCCACACCGGCCATTATGAGTACCTGGTAATGCCATTTGGCCTCACCAACTCCCCAGCGTATTCCAGGCGCCTGGTGAATGATGTGCTGCGGGGACATGCTGAATAAATTCGTCTTTTTGTGTACCTGGGACGACATCTTAATTTTTCTCCAGAACTCTGTCCGAACACACTTTCGCCATGTCCAGCTGGTTCTTCAACGGCTCCTGAGAACTCCCTTTGTCAAAGCGTGAGAAATGCGAAGTTCCACGCTCAGACTGTGTCGCTCCTGGGATACATTGTCGCTGAAGGCACATCCAGATGGACCCTCGCAAGGTCTCGGGCAGTTACCTCCTGGCCAGTTCGGGGGAATAGGAAGAAGTTGCAGCAATTCCTCGGGTTTGCCAATTTCTACCGGAGATTCATCCGAACTACAGCCCGCCGCTGCTCCCCTCACAGCTCTGGACCAGCATCAAACACCCTTTTCCTGGACCCCAGAGGCCAACACAGCCTTTCATACCCTCAAGGCCCGGTTCACCACTGTATCCTCCAGATGCCGGATTCAGACCGCAGTTCGCTGTCAAGGTGGATGCCTCAGGCGTGGGAGTCGGGCCATACTCTTCAACGGGCAGAGGAGGACAACAAGTTGCACCCCTGTGCATTTTTTTTCTCTCGCCCGGCTTTCACCTGCAGAGCCAATTATGATGTTGGAGACCATGAGCTGTTGGCAGTCAAGCTTGCCCTGGAGGAGTGGGCGCCACTGGCTGGAGGGGTCCACAGTTCCGTTTCCTGGTCTGGACCGATCACAAAAACCTCGAATACATCCAGAACGCCAAACGTCTTAACCCCAGACAGTCCGGGCTGGGCCTTTGTTTTTTTCACCAGATTCAACTTCACCCCTGTCATACCGCCCCAGGTTCTCGAACACCAAGCCGGACGCTCTCTCCCGTCCAGTTTCATAAGGATGGCCCTTCCCAGGAACCTGCATCAATTCTGCCCGATCCCCGCGCATTAGCTGCCCTGACCTGGGATATCAAGGAGGAAATTCAGGGAGGCCTCCGTGACCATCCCAGTCCCAGTGCATGCCCAGACGGTCGTCTCTTTGTCCCAGAGAATTTGAGGTCCCGGGGTCATACAGTGGGGACACAACTCCCGGCCTTGCCTGCCACTGGCTCCGCCCGCACCTGCCATCTCCTTGCCCAGCGCTTCTGGTGGTCTGCTTTGAGAAGGGATGTCCGGAGAATTCGGTGCCTGCCCCACCTGCAATCAGAACAAGTCCTCCACTCGCCCCCGCTGGTTTTACTCCAGCCCTTGCCTGTGCCCCACGCGACCCTGGTCCCAGCCCGCTCCCTTGACTTTGTAACTGGCCTCCCACCATCAGGTGGGATGACGGTCATTCTCACTGTGGTTGACCGGTTCAGCAAGATGGCACACTTCATTCCCCTCCCCTAAACTGCCATCTGCCAGAGAGACTGCCCAGGCTGTTCTTGGATCATGTCTTCCGCCTACACGGGCTGCCCAGGGATGTTGTCTCTGACCGAGGTCCGCAATTCACCTCCACATTCTGGAAGGAGTTCTGCTGTCTTCTAGGGGCCACAGTGAGTCTCACCTCTGGGTTCCACCCCCAGTCCAATGGTCAAGTCCGGGAGCTGGCAAACCAGGAGCTGGAGAAGGCGGTGCATGGCCGCGAAACCCCAGGCTTGGGCACAACAACTGACGCGGGATAGAGTATGCTCACAACTCCCTCACCTGCTCTGCCACTGGTATGTCACCTTTCCAGTGTGTGTATGGCTTCAGCCCCCCCTGTTCCCCAGCCAGGAGGGAGATGTGTCCTGCCCCGCCTGCCCTCGCCTATGCCCGCCGTTGCGTTCGTACCTGGTCACAAGCGTGCCCACGCTACTCAAGTCAGCTGTCAGCTATGCCACTGGGGCTAACCGAAGATCGCCGGCACCCGCCACCGTGTTGGCCAGAAGGTGTGGCTGTCAGCCAAGGATCTCCCACTGCGGGTGGAATCGCTCGGCGTAACTGGCACCACCTCGACCGGCCCGCTCCCCTATCCAGAGGGTCATCAGCCCAACCGCCCAGTCCGGGCTCCAGTTGCCAACCTCCATGAGGGGTGCACCCTACTTTCCATGTTTCAAAGTCAAGCCGACGATGAAAGCCCGCTGGTCCCTCGTGTCGCCTCCTCCTCCTCCTCCTCGCCCTCGTTGACGGTGGGCTGGTGTACACCGTTCGACGCCTGCTTCGGTCCAGACGGGCGGAGGTAGGGGGGCCTGTGTATCTCGGCCGACTGGGAGGGCTATGGGCCTGAGGAGAGAACCTGGGTGCCAGCCAGTCGGATTGTGGACCGGACACTCATCGCCGACTTCCACCGCCTGCATCCGATCAACCTGTAACTAGGGAGGGGCTTCCCCAGAGGGGTCCCTAACCGCCCTGCCCGCCCGGGCTTCCTGTCCTGCCTGCCTGACCCTGTCTCGTACACCTGTCCCGCTCTTCTGTCCACTGACCCTCCAGCTCCCCTCCGAGGATGAGGATGTTCACTGACCGGGCCGGAGGAATTCTAGCCCTCCACCGGGCTCCCCTCGCCCTCCCGACGTGGGTGTCACTCTTTGGGGACTTCTGGGGCGTCCCTTAGGGGGTTCTGTCATGAGCTCTCTCTCTGCCTGGTAACACACGCTGATTAAAAGTCTGATGACCTCCACCTGTTCCTGCTCTGCTCTGCCTCACCCTCGTTACCTACCAGCTGCACTGCATTCACCACTGGCGTCATGCCCCGTATATAAAGCCTTTTTTCAGTCCACACTTGTCAGATCGTGGGCAAACCCGCACCAGTTCCTGCCTGTCTTGGAAAATTGACTCTGACTCTTTGCCTGTGAACCCAGACCATTTCCGACTACTTCTTTGATCTCCAGCCCGGTAATCTTGGACCTTGCCTTCTGCCTCTCTTCTACTTAATACAGCCTAGCCCTTTGACTGTACTGCTGCTTAGTTTCAATTGCTGTTGTGTGTGTGTTTTCCCAAGGACTTCCCCGAGGATCCATCCAGCTCCTGCCATTGCTGCTCGGCTATTGGGGAACACACACACATGAACTCTTGGAACTCCTGAACCCTGAAACCCTGTAACCCCAACCCTTAAATAAACATTCTAACGGACGCTTTTGTGGTCCTCGGCCCTGTTTGGTGTGTCTGACACAGAGAGCACTCAATGCTACACTAAAATAGCATCTGGTCCATGATCCATATGATTTAATTCATATGTCGGGTCTGTTTATGACTCCTATGTTTGTGTGGCTATTTTGTTTTGAATCTATGATCTTGTCAAAAAAAAGAAAGGCATTATTAAAGATTAAAAAAAAAAATCCTCCTGCTCATTACCTGCCCCACCTGACATGTCTCGATTCCCTACTAGTTGGAGCAGATATGTAGTGGGACTTTTACTCTCAAGCCGGACTTCTCCACCCGTGGTAGGGATCTTATCTAAGCCAGATCCAGGCTCCAGGCAGCTTCTTCAGATGTTTCACTTCAGGTGTGAATACTGCAGTTCAGGCACAGTGAGCTGAATGTGAGTGCAGGGCTTAGCATGGCTCTGTGTCCTCTGCTGAAGAGGCTTAGCATGGCTCTGTGTCCTCTGCTGAAGAGGCGCTAGTGTCTTAACGAGCTACCGGGACAAGAGTTTGGTCTTATCATCAGGAGGATAATCAGATTGTGCCTGGTGCATCAACATCAGGTCAAAGGTCAATTTGAGTCCTTAGAAAGTTCCTCACAATCTTGCCAATGGTGTTCAAGGCTAATTGGTCCCAGGGTCAAAGTGCATGTTCCAACTGAGTAATCATTCTTATGTTAGAGCTAAGATGAGGGAAAAGTTCAAAATGGAAATAAATGGACACAAATAGATTAATATGTTTACAGCTCATTTGATCTTACTGGTCATCGCTATCTTAATGTCCCATCATTAATGTCCTATCATCAGTTTTGAAGCAAACACTTAACATTTGGGCAGCCGTGGCCTACTGGTTAACCTAACCACTCACTGCTCCCCGAGTGCCGCTGTTGATGCAGGCAGCTCACTGCGCCGGGATTAGTGTGTGCTTCACTGTCCTCACTGTGTGTGTGTGTTTCACTAATTCACGGATTGGGATAAATGCAGAGACCAAATTTCCCTCACGGGATCAAAAGAGTATATATACTTATGTGAAATGAATTTATAAGTATACTCATACTTATGAATTAATTTCACATACCAAGGAAATAAAAATAAGATATGACACAGCGACAGGCCCTGGTATTTGACTATTTTGCATTTTTAAATTGAAACATGCACACACACACACACACACACACACACACACACACACAGTCTCCTACACACAAACACACACACACACACACACACACACACACACACTGTACACATGGGGAGATGGAGAGGGAGTTTATGAGAGGGATGGAGAGACAGAGAAAGGATGGAGAGAGAGAGAGAGAGAGAGTGAGAGAGTGAGAGAGAGAGAGAGAGAGTGAGAGAGAGAGAGAGAGAGAGAGAGAGTGAGGATGGAGAGAGAAGGCATGGGATGGAGAGAGAAGCGATGAGAGGAAGAGAGCTCTTAGTGGGGATGAGAGGATGACCCGGAGACCTTCAGCTCTCTGATTGGCCACTCAGCACAGCCCTCTGATTGGTCACTCTGCACGGTCCTCTGACCAGCTGGCGGCCGCATCTTGTGACTCTTCCACTCTCCCTGTTCTGCTCTGCTATTCTCACTTCACTCTCACCTGATTACTCTCCTCCTCTCCTCCTTCCTCTCTCCTTCTCTCTGCTCTCTTTCTCCCTTCTCCTCTTTCATTTCTCTCTCTTCTCTCCTCTTTTCTCTCCTCTCTCTCTCTTCTCCCTCCTCTCCTCTCCTCTCCTCTCCTCCTCTCTTCTCCTCTCCTTTCCTCCTCCCTCCTTTCCTCTCTCCTCCCTTCTCTCCCTCCTCTCTCTTCTCCCTCCTCTCCTCTCCTCCTCTCTTCTCCTCTCCTCTCCTCCCTCCTCCTGCCTCCCTCCTCTTCTCTCCTCTCCTCCCTCTCCTCTCCTCTCCTCCTCTCCTACCCTCCCCTCCTCTCCTCCCTCCCCCTCTCCTCTCTCTCCTCCTCCTCTCCTCTCCCTCCTCTCTCCCCCTCTCCTCTCCCTCCTCTCCCTCCTCTCCTCTCCCCCTCTCCCCTCTCCCTCCTCCCTCTTCTCCCTCCTCCTCTCCTCCTCCTCCCTCCTCTCTTCCTCTCCCTCCTCCTCTCCTCTTGGATTTCTCCCCTGTCCCTCTCTAGCACACACTGCTTTATGTGTCATATATTTATATTTATGCTCCATGTGTTTGTAAATATACTCCCACTGTTGGTGTGCAATCATACACTATGCTCATGAATGCATATGATGGATTAGGCAAAATATAATATGGGCCAATAATAAATTAACACCCCCATTGAATAAAATACACAATAAACACACACACACAATAAATACATTGATACTGTACAATAATATCGTAAAGAACATTGAGACACAATAATACACACACACACTCAATCTAAGGCCAGTAAGTAGGCCAGGTGTGTTTGTGAGCTGGAGGGCAGCGGTGTGGCCATCTGTTTGGGTACAGAGAGCTGAACCCTGTGAGTGTGTGTGTGTGTGTGTGTGTGTGTGTGTGTGTGTGTGTGTGTGTGTGTGTGTGTGTAAATATTATATGTGTCATCCCTGCACTAAGGCAGCAGACACACACTCCTCTCCAGTTCATGGCCACTAGTTCTGCTTCCCCTGTCTGTCTGTCTGTCCCAGCCCTGCCCTCTGCCATTGATTTCCAATGACTGTCCACACTCTGTGTGTGTATGTGTGTGTGTGTGTGTGTGTGTGTGCTTGTGTGTGTGTATGTGTGTGTGTGTGTGTGTACTGTATGTGTGCATGTGTGTGTGTGTGTGTGTGTATGTGTGTGTGTGTGTGTGTGTGTGTGTGTGTGTGTGTGTGTGTGTGTGTGTGTGTGCCTCTGTGTATTACGGGAATACTCTCCCTAAATAATGAATGCCACAAGCCCCCATAAGTACCACATGAAGATATGGCATGTCTGTGAAGATGAAGCATGTCTGTGTGTGTGTGTGTGTGTGTGTGCGGTGTGTGTGTGTGTGTGTGTGTGCGTGTGTGTGTGTGTGTGTGTGTGTGTGTGTGTGTAGGTGCGATGGTGTGTGACTGAAGTCCTGTAGTTCCCAGGCAGGTTGGCCCACAGTCGCTGTGGCAACATCAATACTCCACGAGAGATCTGCTTCCCCCACATTCACATGTGATTCCAAATGATTGATTTCTACGGGCAGCCTAGAGAGGCATCAAAGGGAGATGAGTGACAGCAGGGAGATGAGTGACAGCAGGGAGAGTCACGGTCACTGGGCCACTACTGGGCCGTGACTGGGCCGCGACTGGACCACTACTTGGGCCGCTACTCACAACAACAGCTGAGTGACTGAGTTGACTGAGCTTATATGAGTATGATGGGATGCCCTCATTCCTTTGGGTGAGTTTTCAGACAGGTGGAATATTAGGGTAGCTGTAGTCTTCATATGAATTTCAATTAAATGTCAATACACAGGTCAATACCAATGTCAATGTCAATTTATATAGCGTTTTTAACATTTTTAAACACATACACATGTACACCTCTTCATGCAGATATTGTTTCATGGATACGTACACATATCACAGTGCAAAAATGCACCACCAGGTTAGTCCTGTGGACAGTGAAGGCCTTGCATCTGTTTCATTACAAGCTGTTACCGAGAGCAGGCCATATGGCGTATGGGTAACACTGTTACCGAGAGCAGGGAGCGTGTCATTTGGGTAACGCTGTTAACGAGAGGCATGTCATTTGGGTAACACTGTTATAGAGAGCAGGGAGCGTGTCATTTGGGCAACGCTGTTAACGAGAGGTGTGTCATTTGGGTAACGCTGTTATAGAGAGCAGGCCATATGGCGTATGGGTAACACTGTTAACGAGAGCAGGCCATATGTCATTTGGGTAACACTGTTAACGAGAGCAGGCCATATGTCATTTGGGTAACGCTGTTAAAGAGAGCAGGAAGGGTGTCATTTGGGTAACGCTGTTAACGAGAGGCGTGTCATTTGGGTAACACTGTTAACGAGAGCAGGCCATGTGTCGTATGGGTAACACTGTTACCGAGAGCAGGCCATATGTCGTATGGGTAACACTGTTAAAGAGAGCAGGGAGCGTGTCATTTGGGTAACGCTGTTAACGAGAGGCGTGTCATTTGGGTAACGCTGTAAACGAGAGGCGTGTCATTTGGGTAACACTGTTATAGAGAGCAGGGAGCGTGTCATTTGGGTAACGCTGTTACCGAGAGTAGGCCATATGTCATTTGGGTAACGCTGTTAAAGAGAGCAGGGAGCGTGTCATTTGGGTAACGCTGTTAACGAGAGGCGTGTCATTTGGGTAACGCTGTTATAGAAGCAGGAGTGGTCATTTGGGTAACACTGTTATAGAGAGCAGGGAGTGTGTCATTTGGGTAACGCTGTTATAGAGAGCAGGGAGTGTGTCATTTGGGTAACGCTGTTGCCGAGAGGCATGTCATTTGGGTAATACTGTTACCGAGAGGTGAAGCAGAGAGAAGAAGACTCAGAGCCACACAGCGTGATTGGCTAGTCACCAACATGCCAAGGTCCTTCTTATTTCACAGGCACTTAGAAGGTGCCCTACATGAAATGCTCACACATCCACATACAGGTTTCTAATACCTCCAAGCTGTTCTATGTCTGACGGTGAGGGTGGACATGTTTTGACACAATGAAAATCAGGTCTGGCAGCTGAAGGAGAAGAGTGGAGTACTGGGTGTTAACACTTCATCACATCTTCATATCCGTCATGGTGACAGTACAGAAAACAAGCTACTAGTCATTATATTAGCAGAGAGATGCAACGCACAGGGAAAACTCTTATCTTAAGATCTTAAAGACAAATATATATACTACTGAACATATGTAGAAAT
>NC_063203.1:29717335-29719835 GCF_017589495.1 Alosa alosa
CCGCTGACCAGCACCAGGCCCACTCAGCAGACAACCCGGGGGGGGCTTGACATTTCTCACATCTGAGGAGTGTGTGTGTGTGTGTGTGTGTGTGTGTGTGTGTGTGTGTGTGTACAGTATATATATGCATGTGCGTGTCTATGAGAGTACCCGGTACCTGGTGAATGTGGTTAGTGGTGTGTGTACATGTGCTTGCGTGTCTGCATGGGTGTGTATCTATGTGTGTATGTGTAGCTGTGAGTATGTGCACAGTGAATTCTGACTCACAGAAGTCAGACAAAGGCCTGCACAGGAGTACAGGAGTACAGCTGCACAGGAGCACAGGAGTACAGCTGCACAGGAGCACAGGAGTACAGCTGCACAGGAGCACAGGAGCACAGGAGTACAGCTGCACAGGAGTACAGCTGCACAGGAGCACAGGAGTACAGCTGCACAGGAGCACAGGAGTACAGGAGTACAGCTGCACAGGAGTACGGCTGCACAGGAGCACAGGAGTACAGCTGCACAGGAGAGAGAGAGAGAGAGAGAGGGAGAGAAGTCAGAGAGAGGGCAGAGAGAGGGGAGAGGGAGAGAGGAGAGAGAGAGAGAGAGAGACTGTCCAGGGGATCATTCACTGAGCTGCCCTGTCCATGTGATGGATAGGTGTCTGCAGATAACTCTCGAGTCAGACGATGGAGTGCAGAGAGGGGAGGAGAGAGAGGAGAGGAGAAATGAAAAGAGGACAAAAGAGAAAGAGAGGAGAGAGGAAAAGTGGAGGAAAGAGAGGAGTAATGCAGAGACACCAAGGAAAGATGGAGCTCATGTATTTGTGAAGTTGACTCTGTGCTAGCTCTGTGCTAGCGTGATGGAACGTGACCCATTTTGCTCCCTTGGTGAAGAACAGTGTTCATTTAACAGCCTTTATCCAGGAATATATCAGCAGGACCAGGATGTGACAGAGTCGTCAAGGGAAAGCAGAGGACACTGAATCACTCTCTACGAGTCTGTTTTAACAGCCCAGTACACAAGCCAACAAATCCTAGCACACACACACACACACATACACACACTCTCTATGAGTCTGTTTTAACACCCCAGTACACAAGCCAACGAATCCTTGCACATAGATACACACACACACTCACACACACATACACACACACTCTCTACGACTCTGTTTTAATACCACATTACACACGCCAACAAATCCTAGCACACACACACTCAAACACTCACACACACAAGCACTCTCTCTCTCTCTCTCTCTCTCTCTCTCTCTCTCTCTCTCTCTCTCTCTCTCACAAACACACACACACACATACACATACATACACACTCTCTCTATTCCTCACACACACACACACACACACACACAGACAGACACACACAAACTCTCTCTCTCTCTTTCTACCTCACACACCACACACTCACTCTCTCTCTTTCTCTCTTTCCTCACACACACCCTCACACAGACACACACTCTCTCTCTCTCTCTCTCTCTCTCTCTCTCTACCTCACAGACACACAGGGCCAGATGTACTAACGCTTTTGCGCCCATTTCAGGCGATTTGTTTTAAGCAATGTGCGTGTAAAATCATTATGAGGTATGTACAAACAGGCCGCAATGATGTAAAAGCATAAACTGCCTGTCAGGAGCTGAAAGTGGCAGATTGTGATTGTCATGTCATGCATATGCATTCATGGGAGGATCAGGGGGAAAGTGGGAGTTTAGTGTAAAAAAGATGGGAGGGGAAGAGTAAAAGAGCCCTAATTATGTATTCAGCGGTATGTACAAAGACTGCTCCTGAAAGCGCCGCCTATTCTCGCCCTAAATACTTCCGCCTTGTAAAAGCAGGTGTTTATCCACATTGCAGTTCAATCGTCAATAAGAGAACCTTTCAAAGACAACAGAATCGCTATTTAGAACACCAGTTTTTGTGGTGAAAGTATTTGTACTACCAAAAGCAACCTTAACTTTTCGTTGGCCTTTCGTGATGTCTTACTTTCACTTTCCGTCATTCACTTAAACTTTCCTACTTGCTAGATGTGACCAATCTTCCATAGCCTACATGCACAAGTAGTTTGAGTAGAACTACTGATCTTCATTATCTCCCTGCTTGTTGACATCTTATCATGTATGGTATTATTTCATGATCGCTAAACGTTTGATTCTTTTTAATGTTGTCATCAGTTGTGGACGTTCGTAAATTGAGTTTATGGGCGGAGAAGGGCAGAGAAAGGCGCAGTTTACACTAAGGATTGAACGATTGATAAATACGACGGAAACTTGGGTCTGACAGCGCTCGCAATCTGCGGTGTGTCCATGGCGCTGATAACGCTACGTTTGCAAATGTACGTACATCTGGTCCTCACACTCTCTCTCTATCTCTCTCTCTCTCTACCTCACAGACACACACACTCTCTCTCTATCGCTCTCTCTCTCTACCTCACAGACACAAACTCTCTCTCTATCTCTCTCTCTCTCTCCTCACACAGACACACACACTCTCTCTCTATCTCT
>NC_063203.1:29724835-29772335 GCF_017589495.1 Alosa alosa
GACTTCTAAAATACGGCATGACCCTGAGAGGGGTCACAGCGATCAGCTATGGTAAGGTGAAGACTGGACTCACATGACGGCCTTGCCCTCCCAGTACTGCTGCTGCTCACGGCGGTGAGGGCTGTTGTCTTCCTCCATGGCACGGACGTAGACATTCCTGAAGTCACAGAGAACGTGGAAACACACACATGACCTGGTTAACACACCAGCAGCCAAACAGCACGTTTGGGAACTCACACACGTTTGCATACTTTAGAAGACAATACATTAGAGAAAAAGACATGATCACCGTCAGAACAGAACTACAAGCACTACTTATAATCACATGCACATTCATAACCAGCATCATCAAGCACTACTTATAATCACATGCACATTCATAACCAGCATCATCAAGCACTACTTATAATCACATTCACATTCATAACCAGCATCATCAAGCACTACTTATAATCACATTCACATTCATAACCAGCATCATCAAGCACTACTTATAATCACATGCACATTCATCACAGTGCATCATCAAGCACTACTTATAATCACATGCATATCTATCACCAGCATCATCAAGCACTACTTATAATCATATGCATATTCATCACCAGCATCATCAAGCACTACTTATAATCATATATTCACATTCATAACTAGCATCATCAAGCACTACTTATAAATCACATGCACATTCATAACCAGTAATCAATAAGCACTACTTATAATCATATTCACATTCATAACCAGAATCATCAAGCACTACTTATAATCACATTCACATTCATAACCAGCATCATCAAGCACTACTTATAATCATATTCACATTCATAACCAGCATCATCAAGCACTACTTATAATCATATGCACATTCATAACCAGCATCATCAAGCACTACTTATAATCATATTCACATTCATAACCAGAATCATCATGACTATTGACATATGTAGACATGATGAGATCATCAAAAGTGGACGACATATGTAGACATGATAAGATCATCAAAAGTAGATGACATATGTAGACATGATGAGGTCATCCAAAGTGGATGCGAGGCATTATATGTTTGCTTGATTGTTTGTTTGTTGTTATTTAAGATTCATCGCTCTTTTCTGTTGTAATTATATGTGTACGACTACACCATTCCCTTTTTCTGTTGTAATTATAAATCCTGCCTACACTACACCATGTAGTATGCTGGTATACTGTAATGTGCCATAACCCATACTGTAATGTACCACCCCCCTCTCACGGTAACATGCCTGCCATAAATCCTGCCTACACCCCCCACACACACACTGTAGTATACTGGTATACTGTAATGTGCCATAACCCTCCCATAACTCCTAACCAACCCTGCCTACACCCCCCACACACACTGGTAAGTATACTGTAATGTGCCATAAATCCTGCTCCTACCACGTTAACATACTGTAATGTGCCATAAAATCCTGTAGTATACTGTAATGTGCCATAAATCCTGCCTACACCCACATGCTGTAATGTGGCATAAGGTATGCTGTAATGTGCCATAAGTCCTGCCCCGACCCCCACACACACACGGTAACATACTGTAATGTGCCATAAGTCCTGCCTACAACCCCCCCTCCACACTGTAGTATACTGTAATGTGCCATAAGTCCTGCCTACATAACACACACACACACGGTAACATGCTGTAATGTGCCATAAGTCCCGACCCCCACACACACACACCTAACATCTGTACTGTGCCATAAGTCCTGCCTACGACCCCCACACACACACACAGTAACATGCTGTAATGTGTGCCATAAGTCTGCCTCTGACCCCCCACACACACAGTAACATGCTTGTGCCATAAGTCCTGTCGACCCCCATAAGTAACCTCCTCCTGCCCCCTCACCTCTCCAGGGCAGATGCAGATCTGGTGACCTCCAGCAGGGCGATTTTGCCGGACAGCAACAACAACAACAACAACAACAACAACAACAACAACAACAACAACAACAACAACACCAACAACAACAACAACAACAACAACAACACCAACAACAACACCAACAACAACAACAACAACAACAACAACAACACGTTCTATTTATATAGCGCCATCAAGACCCCCAAAGTTCTTTACAGTCTGAGCTTTCTCAGGAGACTCTCAGTTTAGGAGAAACAGCAGAAGTCTGAGCTTTCTCAGGAGACTCTCAGTTTAGGAGAAACAGCAGAAGTCTGAACTTTCTCAGGAGACTCTCAGTTTAGGAGAAACAGCAGAAGTCTGAACTTTCTCAGGAGACTCTCAATTTAGGAGAAACAGCAGCAGTCAGAGCTTTCAGTTTAGGAGAAACAGCAGCAGACTGAGCTCTTCAGATGAATTCTTCAGTTTAGGAGAAACAGCAGCAGACTGAGCTCTTCAGACTGAGCTCTTCAGTTTAGGAGAAACAGCAGCAGCTCCTCACTAGCTGTTCACTCTTTATCTGGGCTTAAAATAATTGTCTTTGCATGTGACATATTCCTGTGCGAATCGGAAAGAAAATAAAGAGGCTTGAGCTGAGACAAACCCTCTTCCAGCCAATCAACACATTCCTCTGATCCTCTTCCAACCAATCAACACATTCCTCTGATCTACTTCCAGCCAATCAACACATTCCTCTGATCTTCTTCCAGCCTATCAACACATTCCTCTGATCTACTTCCAGCCTATCAACACATTCCTCTGATCTACTTCCAGCCTATCAACACATTCCTCTGATCTACTTCCAGCCTATCAACACATTCCTCTGTTGATCACTTCCATTATATCACGTTCTGATCTGCTTCCAGCCAATCAACACATTCCTCTGATCTGCTTCCAGCCTATCAACACATTCCTCTGATCTGCTTCCAGCCTATCAACACATTCCTCTGATCTACTTCCAACCTATCAACACGTTTCCTCTGGGTCTTCCAGCCTATCAACACATTCCTCTGATCTGCTTCCAGCCTATCAACACATTTCCTCTGATCTGCTTCCAGCCTATCAACACATTCCTCTGATCTACTTCCAACCCTATCAGCACGTTTCCTCTGATCTGCTTCCAGCCTATCAACACATTCCTCTGATCTGCTTCCAGCCAATCAACACATTCCTCTGATCTACTTCCAGCCTATCCAACACGTTTCCTCTGATCTGCTTCCCAACCTATCAGCACATTCCTCTGATCTGCTTCCAGCCTATCAACACATTCCTCTGATCTACTTCCAGCCTATCAACACATTCCTCTGATCTACTTCCAGCCTATCAACACATTCCTCTGATCTACTTCCAGCCTATCAACACATTCCTCTGATCTACTTCCAGCCTATCAACACATTCCTCTGATCTACTTCCAGCCTATCAACACATTCCTCTGATCTACTTCCAGCCTATCAACACATTCCTCTGATCTACTTCCAACCTATCAACACATTCCTCTGATCTACTTCCAGCCTATCGATCTACTTCCAGCCTATCAACACATTCCTCTGATCTGCTTCCCAGCCTATCAACACGTTTCCTCTGATCTGCTTCCAGCCCTATCAGCACATTCCTCTGATCTACTTCCAGCCAATCAACACATTCCTCTGATCTACTTCCAAGCCTATCAACACATTCCTCTGATCTACTTCCAACCTATCAACACATTCCTCTGATCTACTTCCAGCCTATCAACACATTCCTCTGATCTACTTCCAGCCAATCAACACATTCCTCTCCTCTACTTCCTGAGCACAGAGGAAAAGGGCATCATTTCACCAACATCACTTCAGTCAATACCTTTGAAGCATGAAAAAGATTTCTTCCATGAGATAGACCAATGCAGAGGCTTTGATTGGTGTGTCGTCTTGTACAGCAATAGGTGTCTGCAAAACGTAGAGCTACCGCCTGCATGTACCTTGATTGCTTTCTCCTATTGAACAACTTGACTCATACATGCAACCTGCAGAACCATGTTTGAATCTGTGTTGACTCTTCCCTCATCCTACCGAATCTACAACCCAAATCCATCCTCTGTCATCATCGTCAGTTGTACAACCCAATTAATATATGAATGTTGCAGATTTGATGGTGTGCATGTGACATTGTATGTACTGCACATGCTCATAACATCACCCTGCTAACATTCTCAAAGTCAAAGACCTCAAATGTAACTAATGACTACTCACTGTCATTAAGCTACATTATTAGCGACTTCAATTAAGTTTAATTTGTTTCATAAAGCTGAGCCGATCATGGGCAGGGCTGCACCTATTATGTGCAGGTCAAGGACAATACACAAGTTAGCTTATCACCTAATAGTGGAGAGTGAGGGAGAGAGAGAGAGAGATAGAGACAGAGAGAGAGAGAGAGAGAGGTTCTGGCTTGTCAGCAGCTTTTCATGATCACAATTCTCTCAATCAGTCAAATGCAAAGCTTCAGTTACATATAAGCAAAATAGGCCAGTCAAAGTGGTGTAGGCAAGGTGTAAAGACATGATGTTGTAGCTAATATGCAAATACTGTATACGTATACACACACACACACACACACAAACACACATGCACGCACACACAGACACACACACAGATGAGGGAAGCAATAGTCAACACTACCAGAACACCTACCCAACGGAAATCGAATAAGGCTATTACAGGCATCCATGATATTTCTGTCTCCACTTGCCTGGGCCTGTACACACTGATCACATCAGAGTGGTGGGTGTTAAACAAGAAAAGCGAGAGAGCTAGACGAAGTGTGTGTGTGTGTGCGTGTGTGTGTGTGTGTGCAGGGGTGTGCCTGTGTAAAAGTAAAATAGCATTAAATATCTTGTAAAATTACAGTAATATCTTAAGCAACAATTGTAGGAGCTTTGCACATAAAACTGTTCAGTCCAGTATCGGTAGAAATATGTCTAGCTCTTTTGAATAAAGTCTTTAATAAAGGTCGGGGCTAGGAGAGGGTAGAAATATGTCTAGCTCTTTTGGAATGAAGTCTTTAATAAAGGTCGGGGCTAGGAGAGGGTAGAGAGACTATTTGTGAAGGCAGTTCCTGCATCAAAACAGATGTTTTTTGCTTTAGCCAGTGAGCTGCAGAAGCAAGAGAAACAAGTAAAGTGTCTCGAGTCTCTCCTCCCCACACACACACAGACAAACATAGCTATTCCCCCAGCTTTAGAGAATATATTGAAATCATAATTTCTCAAAGGCCTGATTCTTTCAGAAAGATGGATGAGTGCTGCTGTGAATGAGCTCAGTACACACAGAGAATCTCCACTGAGTCTCCACTCGTGTTTGCCTGCAGGGGAAACTACTGAGTTTTACTTCTGTGGATCAGTGTGAAAAACTGCAAAATTGGCCATGGCGCAGAAATCTGCACACTGCCAAGACAATGCCCAGCAAACCCCAACATTCTAAAGTTGCCAAGACAATGCCCAACAAACCCCAAAATTCTAAAGTTACATAGACAATGCCAAAGATCCTTGATTACTAGCTCCGCTTTAACCCTCTCTGACAATGCACAACAAACCCAAACATTTTGAAGTTGCCTAGACAATGCTCAACAAACTCTAACATTCTAAAGTTGCTTAACCAGAGAGGGTTAAAGGAGATGAGAGGCATAAACGTTAGACAATTTCGCGTTGGATTATTGCAGGGGAGGGGAAAATCCCCTTTATGCAGACCAGAGTAAACCCTCGCTGCACTAATGTCAATGGACACTTGTGGAATTTTACCAATAAATTGGTCATTATGTCTTTCTGGATTTGTTGAGGGTTTTTTGGAACATTTTGTCATAATCTGTAAGTGTTTGGGATCATTTCAAGCCTAAAAGTGTAATTTTTTAGTGTTCGGATTTGTAATAAAATAACTTAATATCAGACCATGCTGCTGCCAGTTACTGTCCAGTTGTTAGCATGCTAGCTAGCCTCTTAGCTAAGGTAACATTTTAAACGGAGAAGTGTAATTTCTTTGAAATGACAACTAGCTGAATAACATTACTGACATTAGTTAAAGTGGATAGTTTGTACTCAAGCGAATTTGGAACAGTATATTAAGTTTAAGCGAAGTCCTTCAACTACTAGTCACTTGTTAAAGATATCTGTATTGCCATAGCTACTCCCATCCACTTGTATGGCGTTTTAAGCTAGTGTTAGCTAGCTAGCTAGCTCGGTACACATGACTAATTAAATTATTTATATCATGTCCTAAAGAATGATTCATTGGTATCATACATGATTATAGACAATGATATTGTGAACACAATTATGTTTATCTGTTCTTATTGCTTATTAAGAGAAAGTTTATTTAGTGACGTAAGGTGACACTCCCACTTATGCAGACCGGAACTGTCCCATTTTGCTCCCATAGTAACGAATTACGTTGCTCTATCTTGCTAGTAATCAAGGATCTTTGGCTTAACCCTTAAAGGTGTAGGTTTTTGAACGTTCTAAGTTCCGCAACAATTGAAGGTTCTAAAATTCTATGTTGAATTCAATGAACCCAGATATTCTTTAGAACGTTCATTTCTCAACATTGTGTGACGGTACTCCTTTAAGGGTTAAACGATCCCCAGACAAACCTCAACATTCTAAAGTTGGCAGTTGTTTGTTGCAGTCTTTAGATTGTTCAGAAAACAAACTGCCAGTTCCAAACTGCCCAGACAGTAATGGAAAAGGCTACATTTAGAACATGTCTAGCTTGAAATCTAACAAATGGCTACAAACATAGAGTGAGAGTGCACACTGACCCAACTGTTGGTATTTGTTGTGTGACACCTTGAGACTAATCTGGTGTGTGTGACACCTTGAGACTAATCTGGGCCAGATCTGGCTAGATTCTGGCACGAATTTGGTGGAAGGTTCGAAAGCCCAATCCCATGCAGAGACAGCTGCTATCTTGGCTGTCGCCAAATCCATGAACACTAATACTAGACCCTTTAAAATCAAATAGTTTCTGTAGCAGGTAGAGCTCTGGACCTCAGCGCATGTTTGAAGCCGGTGGCTTTCGATATAAGCATCTACTGAAAAACTAAAAAAGCCCACGAGAGACGGCAGCTCCAAGGCTGTCTTCAGATCCTGGAGACTGACTGACGAGCTTCTATATAATCTCAGGGTGAAGACCAAACTCCAGTGCGCGGGACTCACACCCGACTGGTAGAGGGAGCCATGAGCAACAGCAAGGTCATGGGATGCACTTCTAATGCCCACATATGCAAATACAAGCCTACAGCACATCTTTGAGTGTCTTTAGATAGAAGCGTCTGCTGAAGGAATAAGAATGCACAATGCCTTCTGGCAGCAGTCAAGGCTGCAGTGGCTTCAGATACACACACACACAATGCAGAATGCACACAACTGTATAAGCGCTTCAGATACACACACACACCCAACGCAGAATGCACACAACTGTATAAGTGCTTCAGATACACACACACAGACACACACACACAAGGCAGAATGCACACAACAGTATAAGCGCTTCAGATACACACACACACACAATGCAGAATGCACACAACTGTATAAGAGCTTCAGATACACACACACACACAAGGCAGAATGCACACAACTGTATAAGAGCTTCAGATACACACACACACACACTGCAGAATGCACACAACTGTATAAGAGCTTCAGATACACACACACACACATTAATGCAGAATGCACACAACTGTATAAGAGTTTTTCAGATACACATAATACACACAATGCAGAATGCACAACAACTGTATAAGAGCTTCAGATACACACACACACACAATGCAGAATGCACACAACTGTATAAGAGCTTCAGATACACACACACACACACAATGCAGAATGCACACAACTGAATAAGAGCTTCAGATACACACACACACACACAATGCAGAATGCACACAACTGTATAAGAGCTTCAGATACACACACACACACAAGGCAGAATGCACACAACTGTATAAGAGCTTCAGATACACACACACACACAAGGCAGAATGCACACAACTGTATAAGAGTTTTCAGATACACACACACACACAATGCAGAATGCACACAACTGTATAAGAGTTCAGATACACACAACACACACAATGCAGAATGCACACAACTGTATAAGAGCTTCAGATAACACACACACACACAAGGCAGAATGCACACAACTGTATAAGAGCTTCAGATACACACACACACACAAGGCAGAATGCACACAACTGTATATAAGGTAAAGACTGAAACTGCACAGGGAAATGGGTGTGGTTACGCTGACATTCCCTCACTGATCCAAAGCCAAAAAAGGAAACATTCTGGTCTTGCCTTCTTGTCTTTGTGCAGCGTGCTCCTTTTTTCTTTTGTTTATTTATTTGTTTATTTATGTATTTGTTTATTTATTTATCTCAATGAGAAACTGTAGGACTTATCAGCACCCACACAGAGCCTCCGCTGTACACAAATCAGCAGTATCAGGGCCCACCGAAGCATCTCATCCAAGATCTGTCCACTTTATTTGTGGCCAGATGCTATCGTCTGACCACACACACACACACACACACACACACACAGCGCTGAGCGTCAGGGAAATGTTGAATCAGGGAAAAAGGAAGCGCTGTGTATCTATAGGGGTTGGTCATTAATTGGGAAATTGGAAATCAATTTACATGAGCGGCGCAGGCGAGGCGGGCGATTATTCAGGGCTGTCGCCGCGGCGATGGTGCTGATCCTGTATCCCGGGATACAGGAGGAGTGACACCGTTACACACTGTTATCTGCATAAGAGCTTAATTAATCAGGCCTGAGGCTGAGATCCTGTCCTGCAGAGCTGGAGTGGGAGTGGGAGGAGACGAGGAGGTATATTATGCTATTACATCACCGCTTAACTATATGGCTGACAGATACTGTAGACACGCCCAGGGAACAGATCATAACAGCCTGCTCAGATTAGTTCAGGACTATTCAGGTAAAATACACCTGACAGTTTCGAGTCTTTAAAAAATCGTTACGCTCAGTGTCGTCTCACAATATGGTGGACTTGCGGCGGTCTCCTCAGAGCCTTGGGTGAGGTAACCCCCCAGAGGTTCACCTTCATGGGGGCTCTGATGTGAAAACAGATTTGACCACTTGTCCACCTGTCCACCCACCTGCCCTCTCCCACGCTCTCTGTCACACGAGCCGATTTCGCAGAGGTGGGGTGGGATCGAGCGCTCTGCGCAACAGGGAGTGGTGAGCGAGGACCTCTGCTCACCTTGACCACTCCTATTAGGTCATGCGCCCAGCCTGTAATTAGCGTCCCATCTCCAATGAAGCATCATCAGGAGACAGGACAGTCCAGACAAGCCCGACTGAGCAGGCAGTGGACACAGCCAAGCACAGCAGACAGGCAGCGTTTAATGGCTGCTTTGTGGGGTTATGTGTGTGTGCGGGTGTGAGTGAGTGTGTGTGTGTGTGTGTGTGTGAGTGAGTGAGTGAATATGGAGAGGTTGGCTGTTGGACTTGAGGTGGACTGGCGGGGGGGGGGGTCCCACCAGACACCATCTGTGCTAGTTCAGAGACCAGGAGCTCTTTATTCATGGCACATGGGTGTGTGTGGGTGTGTGTGTGTGCAGTGTGTGTGTGTGTGTGTGTGTGCGTGTGTGTGTGTGTGTGTGTGTGTGTGTGTGTGTGTGTGTGTGTGTGTGTGTGTGAGAGAGAAGTGTGTGTGTGTGTGTCTGTCTGCGCAGCGCAGGTGTGTGTGTGTGCGTGTGTGTGCCACGTGTGTGTGTGCGCAGGTGTGTGTGTGTGTGTGTGTGTGCACCCATAAAGCCACTCTTAACTGCCATTAAAGTATTCAGCCAGGAGCTTGGGCTGGACACTAAATCGGCTCCATCCAGCAGGGCAGAGCAGCCGGACACGGAGCAATGCCACCTGGGAAATACCGCCGCGCCTCAGGTGTCGCTCGTAAACGCAGCTTCGCCCGTGTTTGTGTGACTTAAAGTGGGAGGCTAACTGTCAAAATGTCTTCCGCTCACAGACACACTTATCTGAGGCTGCGGGACGCATACTGTGTGTGTGTGTGTGTGTGTGTGTGTGTGTGTGTGAAGCGCGGTGTGTGTGTGTGTGTGTGTGTGTGTGTGTGTGTGTGTGTGTGAGAAGTGTGTGTGTGTGTGTGTGTGTGTGTGTGTGTGTGTGTGTGTGTGTGTGTATGAGAGAGAGGCTGCGGGACGCATACTGAACAGGCGAAGACAAAAGATCTGACCTCTCACGTCCACAAGTGGGGAGTCGTTTCCCACCTCAAGCCGAAGACAAAGTTCACATGAAGACATTACACAGAGAGGAGAGGAGACATGCTGCTCACTCACACACACACACACACACACACACACAACTCACATGCATACAGTATGTAATACCTCACTGACTAGGCCATCTACTCAGGGCTAAAGATATGTGTGATCATATCATTTTCAGTTAGGAAACACATGTGTTAGGTGACACTGAACAACTACACACATGGAGCTCACAAGCATTCAGGCAAACAGCATGTGGTGTGGTGTGGTGTAGTGTAGTGTGGTGTGTGGTGTGGTGTGTGGTGGTGTGGTGTGGTGGGATGTGATGTGATGTGATGTGATGTGTGATGTGATGTGATGTGATGTGATGTGATGTGGTGTGATGTGATGTGATGTGATGTGGTGTGATGTGGTGTGGTGTGGTGTGGTGTGTGGTGTGGTGTGGTGTGGTGTGGTGGTGTGTGTGTGGTGTGTGATGTGATGTGATGTGGTGTGGTGTGGTGTGTGATGTTGCGTGATGTGTGGTGTTGTGTGGTGTGATGTGGTGTGTGATGTGATGTGATGTGATGTGATGTGATGGGATGTGATGTGATGTGATGGGATGTGATGTGATGTGATGGGATGTGATGGGATGTGATGGGATGTAATGTGAGCTGGGCTGGTCTCCAGTCTGGAGCTGCAGTGTGGGGAGGAACTCTGCTCTACTGGGGGCCTTCCTTCCTGTGAATCAGCATTGTGATAACAGACAGGTGTCACCTTTTCACTTGGGAAAGCACAGGCTCATTATCCCATCTCTCTCTCCCTCTCTCTCTCTCTCCCTCTCTCTCCCTTTCTCCCCACCTCTCTCCCCTCTCACCACACCCTCCCCCCTTCTCTCTCTCTCTCTCCCTCTCCTCTTCTCCCTCTCCTTCTGTTCTGTGAAAGAGAAGCACACGGCTGGCTCGCCACAGCGGCACGACGTGATCAGAGGAAATGATGGAGGAAGAGAAAAACAGAGAGAAGAAGAAATGCTTTGTTTGCATGGCATTGCATGTTTTTTGGAGGACACCAAACTTGACTCCCATAGACATACTAGTATACGTGTCCACCACTGCAGCTAAATGATTTGCTCATGCCGAGGACTACGCTGGGTCTTAATTGTTAGTGAGAGTCATTCTCAAGGTGTACACTAAGGCCAAGGTTACAGTGGGAGTATCTGGCAGCCAACAGAGCCCCTGGCGCTAGCATGCACGCATGTAGCCAGTCTGCTGTGTCGCTCCGCGCGGGATAAAGGTCTGCTAAATGAGACGGAAAGAGAGGAGACAGGGGGGATGGGGGGAGCAGGAAGACAGAAAAGAGAGGTAAAAAGGAGAGAACGAGGCAAAGCGGGGGTAAAGCCCGTTCAGACAGGACTGCAAACAGACTCGCGATAAGAGAACATGTCATATGAATGGAATTCAGCCAGAAGGGAGCTGAGGGAATTACGAGGGAATTGCTGTGTGCGTGAACAGGGCTTACAAGGGATGAAGCCTGGATCATATGGGGGTGGAGGGAGGAAGAAAGGGGCAGAGTCAGGTGTAGAGCTCATACAGTCTATGGTCAGGTTTATATGGTGTAGAGTCATACAGTCTATGGAATAGCATTTTACCGCCTATGGTGCAGAGTTTATATGGTGTAGAGTTATACAGTCTATGGAACAGAGTTTATACAGTCTATGGTGCAGAGTTTATATGGTGTAGAGCTCATACAGTCTGGCGGAATAGAGTTTACACCGCCTTTGCGAGTTATACTATGGTGCAGAGTTTATACAGTCAGTGCAGAGTTTATATGGTGTAGAGTTTATACAGTCTATGGAATAGAGCTTATACAGTCTATGGCAGAGTTTATATGGTGCAGAGTTTATATGCAGTTTATATGGTGTAGAGTTCATACATCTATGGAATAGAGCAGAGCCTATGGGCAGAGTTTATATGGTGTAGAGTTATACAGTCTATGGTGCAGAGTTTATACAGTCTATGGTGCAGAGTTTATACAGTCTATGGTGAATGGTGTAGAGCTAGAGTTTAACCCATGCAGAGTTTATATGGGCAGAGTTTATACAGTCTATGGTGCAGAGTTTATACAGTCTATGGTGCAGAGTTTATACCGTCTATGGTGCAGAGTTTATATGGTGTAGAGCTCATACAGTCTATGGAATAGAGTTTATACCATCTATGGTGCAGAGTTTATATGGTGTAGAGTTATACAGTCTGGTGCAGGTGCAGAGCCTATGGTGCAGAGTTTATATGGTGTAGAGCTCATACAGTCTATGGAATAGAGTTTATACCGTCTATGGTGCAGAGTTTATATGGTGTAGAGCTCATACAGTCTATGGAATAGAGTTTATACCGTCTATGGTGCAGAGTTTATATGGTGTAGAGCTCATAAATAGCCCATGGAATAGAGTTTATACAGTCTATGGTGCAGAGTTTATATGTAGAGCTCATACAGTCTATGGAATGTTTGCAGAGCTCAGAGTTTATATGGTGGAATAGAGTTTATTATGGCAGAGTTTATATGGGTGTAGAGCCCATACAGGCAGGTTTGGCGGCATTTCATACAGCTCCATGGAATAGAGTTTATACCATCTATGGTGCAGAGTTTATATGGTGTAGAGTTTATATGGTGCAGAGTTTATATGGTGTAGAGTTTATACCATCTATGGTGCAGAGTTTATATGGTGTAGAGTTTATACAGTCTATGGAATAGAGTTTATACAGTCTATGGTGCAGAGTTTATATGGTGTAGAGTTTATACAGTCTATGGTGCAGAGTTTATATGGTGTAGAGCTCATACAGTCTATGGAATAGAGTTTATACCGTCTATGGTGCAGAGTTTATATGGTGTAGAGTTTATTGGAATAGATATATGGTGTTTATATGGTGTAGAGTTTATACCGTCTATGGTGCAGAGTTTATATGGTGTAGAGTTATACAGTCTATGGTGCAGAGTTTATATGGTGTAGAGTTATACAGTCTATGGAATAGAGTTTATACCATCTATGGTGCAGAGTTTATATGGTGTAGAGTTTATATGGTGTAGAGTTTATACAGTCTATGGAATAGAGTTTATACCATCTATGGTGCAGAGTTTATATGGTGTAGAGTTTATATGGTGTAGAGCTCATACAGTCTATGGAATAGAGTTTATACCATCTATGGTGCAGAGTTTATATGGTGTAGTTATACAGTCTATGGTGCAGAGTTTATATGGTGTAGAGCTCATACAGTCTATGGAATAGAGTTTATACCATCTATGGTGCAGAGTTTATATGGTGTAGAGTTTATATGGAATAGAGTTTATACCGTCTATGGTGCAGAGTTTATATGGTGTAGAGTTTATACCGTCTATGGTGCAGAGTTTATATGGTGTAGAGCTCATACAGTCTATGGAATAGAGTTTATACAGTCTATGGTGCAGAGTTTATATGGTGTAGAGTTATACAGTCTATGGTGCAGAGTTTATATGGTGTAGAGTTTATACAGTCTATGGTGCAGAGTTTATATGGTGTAGAGTTCATACAGTCTATGGAATAGAGTTTATACAGTCTATGGTGCAGAGTTTATATGGTGTAGAGTTTATACAGTCTATGGTGTAGAGTTTATAACGTCTATGGTGCAGAATTTATACAGTCTATGATGTAGAGCTTATATGGTGTAGAGGTTATACAGTCTATGGTGTAAAGTTTATACAGTCTATGGTGTAGAGGTTATACAGTCTATGGTGCAGAGTTTATATGGTGTAGAGTTTATATGGTGTAGAGTTTATAAAGTCTATGGTGTAGAGTTTATACAGTCTGGTGTAGAGCATAAATAATCTATAATCTATGATGTAGAGCGTATATAATCTATGGTGTAGACTGTAGAGCATATATAATCTATAATCTATGGTGTAGAAAATATATAATCTATGGTGTAAAGCGTATATAATCTATGGTGTAGAGCGTATATAATCTATGGTGTAGAGTAGGGGTGTGCATTGGCACTGCCCTCACAATTCGATTTGATTATGATTCACCAGGTAACGATTCGATTCAATTCGATTCTACGATGCATTGCGATGCATCAAAATTCTACTGCACACAACAAGGCAAATTTTGAGGTCATGAGGCAATACAAGCAGTCAGATATTAAACAACAGATTTTATTGGCTGCTATGTCAAGTCAAGTCAAGTCAACGTTATTTCTATAGCACATTTTAAAACAACTGAGTTGAACCAAAGTGCTTACAAACAAACATAAAACAATGACAATGGTACAACAACAATAATAACATAACATGGGGGGAAAATAAATAAATAATTGAAATAATAAACAAATTGGTCAAAAATAAAATAAAGAATAAAGAGTGTGTGTGTGTGGGGGGGGTATTAAGGTAGATTCAAAGCTTGGGAGAAAATGAAAGTCTTTAAGTTAGACTTAAAGCAGTCAATGGTTGGAGAGGACTTAATATGTACAGGTAGACTATTCCAGAGTTGGGGGGGCAAGAACAGAGAAGGCTCTATCACCCTTAGTTTTAAAAAGCATGTGTTATGGGGATATAGAGAAGATTCTGAGATGAAGACCTAAGTGATCTTGGAGTGCTGTAAGGGAATTAGTAGGTCACCTATGTAACTAGGTGCCAAACCACTGAGGGCTTTCAAGAAAAAAGTAAAATTTTAAACTTAACTCTGTGCTCCACAGGTAACCAGTGCAGCTTAGCCAACACAGGAGTTATATGCTCACGTTTCTTAGAGCCACTTAATAATCTAGCTGCTGCATTTTGAACTAGCTGAAGTCTGTTGAGAGTGGAGTGGGTCAGGCCTGCATATAATGAATTACAATAATATAGTCTAGATGTTATGAAAGCATGTATAAGAGTTTCAAGATCGGAGAAGGACAAAAAGGGCTTCAGTTTTGCAATGGTTCTTAACTGGAAAAAGCTACCTTTGACCACACTATTTACTTGCTTATTAAAATTTAAAGAGGAGTCAAAGAAAACCCCAAGATTCTTTACTTCACTGTGGCAGTTTGCAGAGAGAGGTCCTAGTGCATTTTTCAAGATGTGTGTATTATCACTCTCCTGTATCTTTGACATAAATATCATTAAATAAAATAAAATTGAATGGTACAGGGTATTGGATATGGCATTTTAATAAGTTTAATAATTTAAACACATTGTAAAACTTAAAGCCCAAATTTGGAGACATCCATGCATGTCGAAATTTGCTGCAAATTCAAAACTGGATTACTCTGGAACAGCTAACTGTACAGGGGACTGCTTTACACCTTTCTGTTCGGTAAGGTCAGCTGTTTATTCTGATATATGGTTTGTTATGTGTTGAACGAAGGGTTCATGAAGTATCCCACCGATATGAATGGGTAAGGAGATGGGCGCAGAACCTTCAGTAGAATTTATGATTAAATTGAATTATATTATTTACTTTTCTCGTGAACCGTTCACCACAGCAATTAACGGCTAACATCGTTTAAAGCTGAGAAAAGCTCTTTCATGTGATGTGATAGGCTACTTGTGATGTCTGTGTGATGAGTAGGCTCGTTCACGAGTAGTTCAACTGAGAAGAATGGGTGAATTTGGATGCACTTTCTTTCTTGCCGTGCGCTCTCACTTTCTCCACTACGTAAAAGACTAAATTAATTTGCGCTGTGAATGCTTATTTTGACAGGCCATAGGCTAAATAAAAATCGTTATTAGTCGGACGCAAAACAGAATATTGAAAGAAGGGGACACCAAGGCCACCGTGGCCTGTAAACCTCTGATTTTCAAAGGGGCAACCCGGCCAACTCAAGGGGCAACGATCGACGTGAAATTCCTACCCTGCACACACAGTAACGAAGCCAACTCAGGATGCCAACGATCGACATGGTTCGTGAAGTTAGTTGTATTGCCAACGTGCTTGATTTTAGTGTGGCAGGTTTTACACCGGCAGATGACGTCTTGTCTAGTTTCCCATTCACTTCGTAGAATCCGAAATGTGCTCAGATGTCCGCTTTCCAAGCTTTGGGTGCGTTTTTATGGAGCTAAATTTGTCTCAATAATATTTGTATATGCGCAGAGGGGGATCCACAAATATTTCTTGATTTGCATGTGTGTTTTTATATCTACAAATAAAAAATCATATTTGTAACTCGTATATTGGTTTTTACAAATATAGATGTGCATTTGTAAATAAAATGCCATTTGTAAAACCTAAAATTTAATTTGTGAAATGTGATTCTGCATTTGTGGATCACCAACACACACATTCTTCCCTTTCCAAAGTTACGTGTTTTTGAGACGTTCTTTGCATGAAAGTCGCACAAATCCACACGTAAAAAAATCGTATTTGTAACTTGTAAATTGGTTTTCACAATTGTAGATGTGTATTTGTAAATGAAATGGCATTTGTAAAACTGAAAATTGCGTTTGTGAAATCTAATTTTGCATTTGTGGATCACCAGCACACACAGTTTTCGCATTTGTGGATCAGCACACGTATTTTTGAGACAAACTTTGCGGCAGAGAAGCCACCCAGATCCACAAGTAGCCTGCTGACACTTTCTAATCCAGTAGATGGCAGTGTTGTTCTATGGGACGATAACACACAGAGCTAGCTTAACCTAGTTCTTAAATCTAACAAGTTATGCCTTTTACAACAAGCTTTTTGATGGAAAAGTGGTGTTTAATTTCCATAATCTTTGTTTAGTGAACGCATAAAACCGTCAGTTTGTAATGTACAAGAAATGTGGTAGCACAATGGTTGGAGGAGTGAGCTCTGACCCCAAGGATTTTGGTTCAAATCCAGGCTCAGCTAATAACATTTCATATAGGCCCTAGAGTTCCAATTTATGCCTGATGTTCATAACTCTGTTCTAGAACTTTGGAACAGCTGTTTTAAATTTTGCCAGCTGTTTTGTTTTTTTTTTGCTCGGTATGAACTGCAAGAACTGACAGTGTGAAAGGCCCAATTGATCTTTTCCAAGTTTACACTGAATAAGGAGAGGTAAATATGGGCCTATTATTTGCAGAGACAGAAGTGAAGCTATTGCACTGTAAATAGATCACATACCGTAAATGATCATATAAATTCCCATTGAGAGACTGCATAGCCTACTGATAAGCGATATAATCTATGGTGCAGAGCCGAGCATAATCTAGCGATATAATCTATGGTAGCTAGCAGGCAAACTAACTTAGCTAACGCTACGACACCATTTTTTCTATGGTGCAGAGCCGTATATTTTTTCTACCTGTAGGCTATAAAGAGACGGCAGGAGAAGGAGATCAAAACCATCAAATGGTCAAAAGGATGCCAAACTGCCAAACTGGAGCGAACAAAGAGAACTCCCCTGGCACTCTCTGGGCACGTTGAGCTTTGCTTAACATATGGCGCTGGCACGCTGGCATGGCCGTGCCACGGGCGAGTCGAGTGTGGCACAAGCCATGCAATACAAACACACACACACAAACAAAAACCTCCAAATGGAAGCCAGGGAGGTGGCGGCGTGCTAATTAAAGTGTGTGTGCATTCGCTTTGCTCGAGCGCCTTCCAAACACACGGAAACATTCACCCCCCCGCCAACACACACACACACACACACACACACACACACACACACACACATACACACACACACACACACGGCCGTGCTCACCCCCCACCAACACACACACACACACACACACACACACACACACACACACACACACACACAAGCTCACCCCCCACCAATTCAAACAAAAAGGAGAGTGTTTGAACACTCAAGTGCCTGCTGAGCTCCGAGGGATGCAGCTGCCTCTCTGGAACAGCCCTTACGGCAGCTGAAACAGGAGTCGCTCTGGCCCAGACGAGGCCCAGACAAGGCCCAGGCTCAGAAGACGTCCGAGACCAAGGGACTGAACAGACATAACGCATCATATCCTGTAGAACCAAATACACCAGGTGGTTTTTTGATGAAATATTATTCATACTGTTATTTATACTGTTGTCCTGTCACTTATCGTGTGTGTGTGTGTGTGGTGTGTGTGTGTGTGTGTGTGTGTGTGTGTGTCACCCAACTTTAGCTTTAAACATTGTGCTGGACTCACTTAATAAAGAGGTGATTAACGCCAAATGTAAATCCTACTAACTCATCTTCGCAGCAGCAGCAGCCTCATCTGCAGTTTTCTTTTAGGATAAAGGAGCAAGACAATTCCTTTACCTGGACCTTTACTACACAGCTGGTTCCCCACACAGTGGAAGTGAAAGGTGCCTAGTTCTTCCTGCTCTCTGATTCTCCACTGGGTGTGTACTTGGTGCTGCTCTGATGAGCAAGCCTCTTCCCACTGACCACTCACAAGGGGCTTGGGAAAGATGTGGGCAGCCATGTGCAGTTCCTGTAATCTCCCTTTAATGTGTCTCCCTGGGCATGTGCCCCGCTGCATTTCAGATGGAACATTTAGCAATCAGATTCAGTTGGTGATGGCAGTCACCGTGTGTGTGTGTGTGTGTGTGTGTGTGTGTGTGTGTGTGTGTGTGTGTGTGTGTGTGTGACTACTTCACAGATTTAACTTGGAGGGTGGTGCTCCTGCAGCTCCATCTAAATGTTGAAAGTGGACTGAAAGTGCTGCTCATGTGTCCTGTACATCACAGGGGTAAAAAAACACCCTTTCCTCTCCTCTCAAGGACTCACTTACTCAGGGAGCTTCATTTGTCCCATAGAGATAGTATAGTAAAACATAGAGATAGTATAGTAAAACATATAGTATAGTGAAACATATAGTAAAACATAGAGATAGTATAGTAAAACATATAGTATAGTGAAACATATAGTAAAACATAGAGATAGTAGTAAAACATAGAGATAGTATAGTAAAACATAGAGATAGTATTAAAACATAGAGATAGTATAGTAAAACATAGAGATAGTATAGTAAAACATAGAGATAGTATAGTAAAACATATAGTATAGTGAAACATATAGTAAAACATAGAGATAGTAGTAAAACATAGAGATAGTATAGTGAAACATATGGTAAAACATAGAGATAGTATTAAAACATAGAGATAGTATAGTAAAACATAGAGATGGTATTAAGACGTGTAGTAAAATGAAATTAGTTGCTAAACTTTGTCCTGTCCTGTGGTGTCTTGAGGGATCACCAACTACTTATAAAGATAAAGAAAGATTAAAAAGATTGAACAAACAGTGAGAGGGAGAGAGAGGGATGGGGAAGGAGAGGGGAGTGCAATGTGTGTAAGTCCAGTCTCCTCTCCTCTTTTCTTCTCTCCTCTCCTCTCATCTCCTCTCCTCCTCTCACCCCCCCCCCCCCCCCATCAAACAGTCTCATTTGCGCCCCGCCTGCCCACCAGAGACGAATGAGAGGAGTGGCAGACGCCGCCGGAGCGCCGAGGCGTGGCGAATACCCTCACATCTGCTCGCCGAGAAGAGTCTCAAATTACACTGCTGCACGCGCGCGGCGTGCACACCATGTCCATTCAGCCTCCATCTCAGACAACACCCCACGCTTATTAAAACTCAATTCTCTGGCAGTTATCGCTCAACTGAAGGCCCCTTTTTACGGGGAGATGCGCACAAGACGGCCCTCGGGGAGGGGGGTGCCCCGCGTGCGTGTGTGTGTGTGTGTGTGTGTGTGTGTGTGTGACACTCCAGTGAGCTGTAGTACCTCTGTCACATGGTTTGCTGACATTAGCATCACTAGCGGAAAGAGAGAGCAAGAGAGAGAGAGAGGGAGAGGGAGAGAGAGACAGAGAGAGAGGGGGACAGAGAGAGAGAGAGAGAGAGAGAGAGGGAGAGAGAGAGAGGGAGAGACAGAGAGAGAGAGAGAGGGGAGAAAGAGAGAGGGAGAGAGGAGAGAGGAGAGAGAGAGGGGACAGAGGAGAGAGAGAGAGAGAGAGAGAGGGAGACAGAGAGAGAGAGAGAGAGAGGGAGAGAGAAAGAGAGAGAGAGAGGGAGAGAGAGAGGGGGACAGAGAGAGAGAGAGAGAGAGAGAGAGGAGAAAGAGAGAGAGAGGGAGAGAGAGAGGGAGACAGAGAGAGAGAGAGAGAGAGAAAGAGAGAGAGAGAGAGGGAGGAAGAGTAAGAGATGCTGTATCTCCAATTGTGGTGGTGACACATCAGCAGGGCGTTTAACATAGATAGACCTGGTAGACCCGTACCAGAGACGGTTGATAAAGATAGACCTGGTAGACCCGTACCAGAGACGGTTGATAAAGATAGACGAAGAATCTTTGCCCAAACTTATCATTCTGGCTTTGAAGGAAAGCAAACTGTCTTGCGATCAATGCTCTGAATTCTGTTGTAAATGTATCAGGCGGTTCTAAGAAACCAATCTTTTCTCTGTTGAAACAGGTTCCGTTAAGGAACTGTAAAAACTGTAAGTACTGCTTTAATTCTATTTATTCTGACCCCAATAAGAGTGTCATGCAATGCTGCTTGTTTTGTGCTTTTTCATGTAATTGTCAATGGAGAACATTCAACAGTAATATTCCTTTCCTTCCACCTCCATCATTTCCTCTAACTACATAGGAGGGGAAATTGCCTCTTGTAGCAAGTTGGTAGCGATGTGGTGTCTCCTTTGATTTGCTGTTCCATTACTTCTAAGATGCAATAAGAGCCTTGAAAGTTCAACCACTCAAGCCATTATAAGCAAAAGGCAACAGGGCACAGCATTAGGTTGGACTAGCAATGAACCAATTTCAGCAGGGTCCTCTGTCCGTTATCATAAAACCCACCCTATGCTGGACAGGGAGAGGGAGGGCTGTGATTTGTTCCTAGGTTTTTGGTGATTCAGAAATCAGCTTCAATGACAAACTCTGCTCTGCTGCCAGTCCACAAATGTCAGGCTTCATGAGCTAAAATGCTTTCTGAAATGAATCTACTCAGAGTGTTGCCTCTCCCCACACTGAAAGTAATGTGAAATCCCATTTAGATGTCTCTACACAGATGATCAGAGTGTTGCTTCTCCACACACTGAAAGGAATGAGAAATCCCATTTAGATGTCTCTACACCGATGATCAGCCAGATCCAATACCAGTACCATGCTTCAGCAAGATTCCTTTGATGTTTTGAAAAGGCAAAATGTGTTGTCTTTTCTGATTTCTCATTTTTAACATATTGCACTTTGTGTTCCAGTCCTGACTCCAGAAGCATACGCATCCAGAGGCAGATCCAGCTCCTGCTGCTGATCAACTGAGCAGACGCTCTCAGGTCCAGATGTGGAAGTAGATTCAGTGGACCTGTCTCAGGCGCACTCCAACATCAGCTGCCATCTACAATTAATCCCCAGCATTATGGGATCATATTAACGAGGACAGGAGACACCTGGTCATGCTAAACAAATTACTCCTTCCTGCTTTGCATCCTTTTCAATCAACCAGTAGTACATGAGAGACTAAATGCACTACAGTGCTACTGCTACTCACATAGACAGCCTGTGAATGCACTACAGTGCTACTCATAGCCAGCCTGTGAATTACTCACCGTGGCCTTATCTATTGACCACGCAACAGTCCGCATTTGCAAATGTCCATGTTTATCATCTCTCCATTATAGAGAAATTACTCATCTGCCCGTCAGGCTACAGTGGTTATTTTATACAATATGAGTTTACCATGGCAGCTATATTAATAGGCTATTGATTGTCTCAGCACTCTCCAAATTGATTTGTATGGCAAGTTAACCCCCTAGCATTCCACGCGTTCATGTCAACTCGGCATTAATCTGATTTCAGATCTGGTGGTTGCAGCACTCAAACGAGTGGAAACAGACCTATAGACGTGCGTGCAGATGCACACCATACCCAGGGCCCTATAGACGTGCACACCATACCCAGGGCCCTATAGACGTGCACACCATACCCAGGGCCCTATAGACGTGCCCACTATACCCAGGGACCTATAGACGTGCCCACTATACCCAGGGCCCTATAGACGTGCCCACTATACCCAGGGCCCTATAGACGTGCCCACTATACCCAGGGCCCTATAGACGTGCCCACTATACCCAGGGCCCTATAGACGTGCCCACTATACCCAGGGCCCTATAGACGCCCACTATACCCAGGGCCCCTATAGAGGCTCCACCATACCCAGGGCCCTATAGACGTGCCCACTATACCCAGGGCCCTATAGACGTGCCCACTATACCCAGGGCCCTATAGACGTGCAGATACAAAGACAAACACTATCACTATCAGCACCCCTACTTGCCCATTTCCCCGTGCTAAAGGTACACAACGCACACCTTGCCTGCCCATATCCCCTGCTAAAAAGGTACACAACGCGACACCTTGCCTGCCCATATCCCCTAAAGGTACAAACGCACACCTTGCCTGCCCATATCCCCTGCTAAAGGTACACAACGACACCTTGCCTGCCCATATCCCCCTTGCTGCCCAAAAAGGTACACAACGCGACACCTTTGCCTGCCCATATCCCCGCCTGCTAAAGGTACATAACGCATACACCTTGCCTGCCCATATCCCCGTGCTAAAGGTACACAACGCACACCTTGCCTGCCCATTCCCCCGTGCTAAAGGTACACAACGCACACCTTGCCTGCCCATATCCCCGTGCTAAAGGTACACAACGCACACCTTGCCTGCCCATATCCCCGTGCTAAAGGTACACAACGCACACCTTGCCTGCCCATATCCCCGTGCTAAAGGTACACAACGCACACCTTGCCTGCCCATATCCCCGTGCTAAAGGTACACAACGCACACCTTGCCTGCCCATATCCCCGTGCTAAAGGTACACAACGCACACCTTGCCTGCCCATATCCCATATCCGCTAAAGGTACACAACGCACACCTTGCCTGCCCATATCCCCTTTGCTCACCCATAGCAAAGGTACACAACGCGCAATAACGCGAACCTTGCCTGCCCATATCCCCCAGCAAAGGTATAACAACCCACACCTTGCCTGCCCATATCCCCAAAGGTACACAACGCACACCTTGCCTGCCCATATCCCATATTTCGGCAAAGGTACACAACGCACACCTTGCCTGCCCATATCCCCCTGCAAAGGTAAAGGTACACAACGCACACCTTTGCCTGCCCATATCCCCTAAGTAAAGGTACACAACGCACACCTTGCTCGCCCATATCCCCGTGCCCATCTCCGCGGCTAAAGGTACACAACGCACACCTTGCCTGCCCATATCCCCGTTAAAGGTACACAACGACACCTTGCACCTTTGCTCGCCCATATCCCCGCATAGCGTACACAAAAGGTACACAACGCACACCTTGCCTGCCCATATCCTTACTAACGCATACCTTGTTTCTGCCGAAGGTACATAAGCAAAGGTACACAACGCACACCTTGCCTGCCCATATCCCCGCAAGCAAAGGTACACAACGCACACCTTGCCTGCCCATATCCCCAATAAAGGTACACAACGCACACCTTGCCTGCCCATATCCCCGTGCTAAAGGTACACAACGCACACCTTGCCTGCCCATATCCCCGTGCTAAAGGTACACAACGACACCTTTGCCTGCCCATATCCCCGCAAAGGTACACAACGCACACCTTTGCCTGCCCATATCCCCCGCAAGCAAAGGTACACAACGCACACCTTGCCTGCCCATATCCCCGCTAAAGGTACACAACGCGACACCTTGCCTGCCCATATCCCCTGCTAGCAAAGGTACACAACGCACACCTTGCCTGCCCATATCCCCGTGCTAAAGGTACACAACGCACACCTTGCCTGCCCATATCCCCGTGCTAAAGGTACACAACGCACACCTTGCCTGCCCATATCCCCGTACTAAAGGTACACAACGCACACCTTGCCTGCCCATTCCCCCGTGGTAAAGGTACACAACGCACACCTTGCCTGCCCATATCCCCGTGCTAAAGGTACACAACGCACACTTTGCCTGCCCATATCCCTGTGCTAAAGGTACACAACGCACACCTTGCCTGCCCATTTCCCGTGCTAAAGGTACACAACGCACACCTTGCCTGCCCATACACAACGCACACCTTGCCTGCTCATTCCCCAGTGGTAAAGGTACACAACGCACACCTTGCACTGTGCTGCGGTGCTGAACTGACCACGGAATCACACCTTATATCTGCTGCCACAGCAGGTCGGCACATAAATCAACTTCTGAACAAAGAGCAAACGTGAGAGCAGATAACTGCCGCAGGTCCTAAGAAGCAGACAGACCCCCAAAGTAACACTTATGATGTATATGTTTACAAGTTTGCAGGTAAACTCCCCAAATGACCCCATATTTATCAAAATTGACTATATCTCTCCAAGGAACAAATGACCGCTATTACCGCCACATTACAAATGAAACCAGACATGGCAAGATACCTTCAGAGGTTCAGAATGACCCCCTTTTAGCTTTTGTTATGTTACCAAAACGTTAAATCTAACCTGCATATGAACAGATACATTATTCATCGCATGAATTACCCTCAGACAGAGTTGATGATGCAGTTGATGTACTTCATTGCCTTCGCCCTATAGGTCAAGCTCAGAGTGTGTGCGTGCCTTCATACTGTGGCCTAGTCTGGCACAAGTCCAACATGAGTGGACTTGAAATCAGAGGAGGAAGTGCCAGGAATGATGAGCTGGAGGTGAGAGGAATGACTATTAGTTCGTCTCGCTGCCATTCTTTCTCAAGATAAAACTGCTTTGATTTTACCGAACTCGCTGGCACACGATTCTGATTTAAGTTGGCGCTTGCGGAATTCAATAGTAATTTTAGAGAACAGGAGAGAATTGATTCCCCTGATGCTGTGGCAGCGTGTGTGTCTTGCCCAGCTCTGGTCAGAGCACCGCTGTGCTGTCCGACATGGAACAACAGGACTACGGGGAGAGAGCGTGAGAACTCTTTTCAAATCTATTGATCTTAATCAAGGGAGACGTTTGGAGAACAGGACCACTATTAAAATGGGGAAGATCGCTCCCTGATCTCGGCAGTGGGGGGAAGCTTGAATAATGGACTGACCTAATGGGAATGTCTTGAGCGTGGTTCCCATACCCAAGGGTAGATGTACCAGCACTATTAAATATTCAACACCCTCTCTGTTGATTACTGAGGAATTTGTCGACTCTTCATATTCATTAGCCTGAATAGCCAGGAATATGTTGAGTTTATCTTTTGGCCATTGAATATGTGCCTAAGAGTAAGTTAATTAATCACATCAACCATCCACATTTTTGATTGACACATGCAGGGTGCCACAGGTAAAACCAGATTGTAGACTATCTGGTAGTCTACAAAACCGGATTGTAGACTAGCCTACCAGATTGTAGATAACAGGAAGTTAACATGCAAATCAGGCCTTTGATATCCCGTACATCTGAGAGTCACAATGGGTGTCAAATTAAGTTTTACATTTGTTCAATCAGACTCGATAATAACGGAGAGTGAAAAGAACTCAGGAGCTGATGCTGAACCCTTGCGCTGTCCACGGTCCTGAAGGAGCATGATGGTTACTGCCTGGATAGAGTCCGACAATGTGTCGAGGTAGAAATGCATATAAATTATCGTTTCAGGGCATTGTACAACGTTTTGAGCTACTGGTGCACAGGTGTACTCTACTTTATGTAGACGAGACATTTTTTCTCCTAATATCTTGCTATAATGAAGTGTTTACCACCTGATGAATATTTTCACAAAGAACACGAAACCATTTGATCAAGCACTTGTATGCCGGTCTCCTCCATTATGCAAGCATTTATATTACTATATACATATATGATTGAAGAGATAATCTAACAGTATTAGCAATAATGGCAACACCTCCACCCCATGTTTGGTAAGAAATACAACTGCATGACATCATCCTTAAATCGACGCACTTACCAGCACAACAGCGCATAGGCTGTGAAACGCCATTCGTTCTACCTGATTCTAAACATAACGATTTCGTTTAAAGGCGGAAATGGTGAGTTTTACCTGGGAGATTTTCAGTGACAGACGCTTTCTTTCCCCAGTCTCGCCGCGCAGTCTGGAGCCGTCTCCTTGACTGATCGTCCTGCGAACACGAGCAAAGTTGCAAGGGTTTATAAGCTCGGAGTCACAGTAAGCACGCACACTTCTGTCATCTAGAACAGCGTTCCCCCCAAACACTATAACGAAATCCGCGATTTTTGGTTACAGGAATCGACTAAACGCATCAGTCGTTTACCGATACAGAGGCGTGAGCGATGCGGTACATCCCTTGCAGCCACATGTCATAGGCTACGCGTGAAACGCACACACATGCACAGACTCAGACGCCGAAGTTCACTCATGCATGCGCAAATTAACAAGATTATAGCATGACAAGACGATTCACACCGAAAACTGCCCGTCCTCAGCATGTCTGGATATTGCCGATGGTCAAGCGCCAGCTAGGAACAGTTTGGAATGAAGCGCCTCGACAGTAGGGCTCCGAGTTGGGAAGTGCTCTCTCAGCCAATGGGATGTTTGGGTCGTGCATGATTTATATCGTGTGTAGCGAGCACTGGGAGTCATTTAGTTCAGCAATCAGCATTAATCACACGGGACCTGTTCCCACTTGCTGCAGTGAGACTGTGTAGGACTGGGCAGCATGCGAAGGTACAGGTTTTACAGCGGCGCGTTTCACAGTCAGGCTTTAGAGAGATTGATGTCGGTCTCTTTGACAGGCTCGCATTTACCTTACAACACACATGAGCACGAACAGGTGTGTTCAAAGCAAAGGTAGATAAAACAAAAATGACCAGCTTATCTAGGGTGAACTGGAGTTGCTCTATAAAGCCTACGAGCATACTGGACAGATATAATTAAATTGAGGCGTGTCTCATGAACCACAGCTATGTTGTTCATGACGTGAAATCTCTCGTTTCACCAGAGTAGCCTGTGCTCACATCATGTTCTAAGTATGCACTAGGTATGATGCTGTCAGGCTCAGTCGAGCTAGCCCTACAATTACTCTTCGCTAGGAGGCGTAAAAGCGTTGCAATTTCATTCCATTCTGCTATCGAACACATTTGAGTAAATATGTGTCACTGTCAAACAATACGTCATGTATAAAACAAACTCAGGGTAGGCCTATAACGTGTTAAATCCATTAGACCGAAGCACTGATCTCCGGAGGGAAGGCTGACCAGAAAATATGTTTCACCTTGAGTTCTAGAAAGGACTTGTCTGTTGGAGACTAGATCCAAGCTATGTCGTGGAAGTTTCCAATGCAAACCTATATGGACAGCTACGTAATCGGCATACACCCTCCCCACTACTGTTCGGTGACAAGGACGTATAAAAGATTTTATCTACCCGTGACTTATAGTGTTGTCTTCATACTGGGACTAACTCTGAATGGGTTACTACTCTGGCTGGTGTGCAGTCGCACACGCAGGTGGAGCTGCTCGGTGGTCTACATGGCCAACCTGGCAGTGGCGGACCTGCTCTACGTGCTGGCGCTGCCCCTGCTCATCATCAGCTATGGCATGGACGACCTCTGGCCGTTTGGGGACATAATTTGCAAGGCCGTGCGGTTCTTTTTCTACACCAACCTTCACTGTGGAATGATGTTCCTGATGTGCATCAGCGTCCATCGGCTCTTGGGTGTATGCTATCCCATTAAGGCCATGCGCTACCGCACTAAGAGGCTTGCTGTCATCGCCTCAAGCATGATCTGGATATTGGTGACCGCAGAAGTTTTGCCGACATTAGTTTTCGCCCACACCGGCTTCATCAACAATATGACGGTCTGTTTCGACATGACCAGTCCAGGAAAATTCAAGCAGTATTTCCCCTACGGTTTGTTTCTGGCTATAGTAGGGTTTATAATTCCTTTTCTGGTCATCCTCATTAGTAACTGTTCAATGGTGAGAGTTTTATCCAAACAGCAAAGCGACGGTTGCTCAAATGGCACAGCGATGCGCAACAAGTCTATTCGCACCTTGCTCGTTGTGTCTCTAATCTTCGTTGTGTGTTTCGGGCCGTATCATATCACAAGGACCCTTTACTTGTTCGTGCGAGTTTACATGCCCAGCAATTGTAAAGTTCTCAACGTGGTTATGTTCAGCTATAAGATATGGAGGCCCATCGTAAGTGTACACTGCTGTATCAACCCCATACTCTACTTCATTGGCTCCAACAGAAAACGCAAGCTTTTCTGGACTGTTTTATTCCGAAAGCGAGTGCATCCTACTGTGTGCACAGTGCAAGCTCAAGAGCAGGCCGAGAAAAATTAAACCGGAGCATCTGGTAGTGGGAAGAGTGGATGAATTTCCTGGACACTCACAGATAGAAACTCAACAAAACTGGGTTGTACGGGACATCTTTCGTAATTACACCTTTCTGATTTTTTTTAGTTCACTCTCTCCGTCCTCATGCGGATGCATATTTATTGTTAAGTGTTTTTGATTGAAGAAGCATAATTAATTGATCAATATGTGGCTCAAATCTAAAGACTAAAACTGTGTGACATGATGGATATAGTATACACTCCTTGAGGACCTACACAATTGTAGAACGATTTTACATTTTATTTCATTCTTTGTGGTGTTGATGCTAATGATGGATGATTAAAGAAAAAGGTAAAACAAATGAGAAAATGCCACTATCCTCCTTTTTATTCTCTTTATTAAATTAGATTAAATTAGATTCTATTAAACTTTATTGTCATTTAGCAGAGTAGGCCTACAGGTACAGAGCCAATTAAATGCAGTTGACATCCAACCAGAAGTGCAAAGAAGCATTGAATACCAAAGTGCAGGTTGAGTACAGTATTCTGTGCAGTCATGTACGATAGAGATTCAATATGTACAACAGTGTATTTAAATAAATTCAGGTTTTCCAGATGACATGTCTACAGTGACAGATAAGGAGTATAGAGGGTTATGTACAGAGAGTATAGACATATTTTATATATGTATAGGCAATATACTGTATACAGTATCCTCCAGAATTATTGGCACCTCTGAGTCTGCTAAAGTTGACTAAAATCCGATATAAAAAATAATCTGTTGGTGATTCATTGTAATCTCACAATGACAAAAAATAGGAAAAATCCAACCTTGAAGGAAAGCAATCTTGAAGATTGAAGAAAGTGCAAAAGCACTTTTTCTCTCTTGAATTTCCCCTTGAGGATCAATAAAGTATCTATCTATCTATCTATCTATCTCTATCAATTTTATTTTGAGAAAAAGGAAAATCTCATAAAGAAATAAATATTTTTAACAAAAACACATTGCTCACAATTATTGGCACCCGACCCCTGCTTGTAATACCTTCTTAAGCCTCCCTTTGCCAATAAAACAACTTGTAATATTCTCCTGTGACACCCCATAAAGTCGGTGAATATAGGGATTTAAAGGTGCCATGTGTAATGTCCACCAAAAAATCAATTCATACTCCACATTCCATAAAAGATGGGGCAGTATACCTCCAGAAAATGAGTTGGTCTACCCTAGAGTAACAACCGAGACACGTGTATTGGAGTTTGGCTGGCGGTTATGTTGCCCGCATACCGCCTCCCATGGCCGAAACTGGTATTATGACACCTGTCGGGCTGTGGCTAGTAATTTAGCATGCTAATTTAGGTTGATCTCTCTGCAGCACTATACCTTGTCATTTTTTTAATGACATCATCGCCCTTATTTCTTCTCATTCTTTTGATGCGTGTAGCTCATTTTTTGGATATTTTTACCTCAATTCTTACACATGGCACCTTTAAGACCGTTCATCTTCACAAAATCTCCCCAGATCATCCAAATTCCTGATCTGGACGTTTGTTTTGGTTCATTGACCTGATGAATGATCCAATCATGACTAACTTTTAGTGTCTAGGCAGAGATTGACAGATTTCCTTTGGAAATGTTCAGGTTTTTCTTGGTGTTCATGATACCATGCACCTTAATTAGGTTCCCAAGGCCTTTGCGAATAAAAACAGCCCCACAATAGCACAGCCCCTCCACCATAATTCTCATTAGGCATGGGGTTCTTTTCAGTATAGGCATTCTTCTATGTACGCCAAACACACCAAGTGTTTCTAGCCAAAGTGTGCAATTTTCATTTCATCTGACAATAGACCACACCTTCAGACAAAATCACTGTACCATTCAGTAACTCCTGCTGTTTACATTGGTAATTAAATGACTGGACAGGCTTTTACCTGGCATGCCCTCTAAATAATCTAGTGAGGTCACTTTTGAAGATTTTTTGGGGGACTTGACCCCAAGATGGTACCTTTATCTGGAACTCTCCAACAGTGGTTCTTATGGATATTTTCTCACCATCTCACCATCCTCTATATAGCGGATAACCATTGGTCTTTGTCCAAGCATGTTTGTCACATTTATAGATGTAACCTTTTAATCATTATTTTAACTGTAAATATAGGCATTTTCAACAAAGTAGTTACAAATGTCTTACTTACAAATGTCAACACACTTTCATTGAAGAAGGTCTGAAGAAGGTCGGAAGCTACCGAAATGCGTCGGCAGGTCCAAAGTAAAATAAAGGACTTTTATTAATATACAGAGTGCCTCGGATCTCTTTTCTCCTTTTTTGACATGCATTCCTTTTGATCCTGATGAGCACCTGATTCTGGAATTGAACTGATGCATTCGCGCACAATGCTATCTATCATTCGGCCGCACTACGGTGCGCTGCAAATTTTTTTTTTTGCAAAATGTTAGTGTCTTAACCTCTTAAACTGCTCCTTTTAACTTCAAAATTATGAAGATATGCAAAATTTTTGATAAAAAAATATATTTAGAGGTAGCTCAATCATGTGGAAGATTGCCTATGTTAAGCTGTGCTGCGTTATTGTGATATGCAAGTAATATTAAAAGTTGCTGCAAATGAACTGCACTTTATTGAAATCAGAGCAACACTGACATGACAACAATGACAACAATCTAAAAAAAAAATCGCTCTGTCAGTGATCTTCCATTATAATAGATGGCAGATTTGATCCAACTAATTCTGGTATGGTGGAACCAATCAAATAAACTTCACTTCTTGTTTTCGCCATGATTTTGCTCTTGGTACACAACACAACTGCAAGCAAAGCTGAGCAAAGAATGGTGAAGGTGCCTTTTCCTCATACAGTTTTGTGGCATATATTTGGGGTTCCGTGGATAAAATTGTTTGAACGTTTTAATGAAGACCAAAACATGTCTTAACCGGGTCATGGATGGATTAATTTAGATTTAGTTTCTACAATAAGTAAACTGAGATATGTATCTCAAATATGTATCTAAAATAATATATGTATAGTGTTAATATATAGTGCATTAGATTCTTTTATGGGGATTGTTTTGGAATTTTACTAGCCAGGTACAATACCAATTCAAATGATCTGTTTTTATGAAAATCATCAAACAGAAAATCATCTCAAAGTTTAAAGCTATTGAGCTACCAGTAATTATTTTGTTACTGCCATAAAAATTGGCCTGCTGTATTTTCTTATATAAAGGAACAATTTCAAGGGTTAAGAGCATGACAATTGGAGACTTTAAAAATAAGGACCACCCTAGCGCACAGTACTATCTAGCATTCGGCCGCACAGTGCTATCTAGCATTCGGCCGCACAGCATTCTGAGCAGCGCACAGTGCTATCTAGCATTCGGCCGCATATCATTCTGAGCAGCGCACAGTGCTATCTAGCATTCGGCCGCATATCATTCTGAGCAGCGCACAGTGCTATCTAGCATTCTGCCGCACAGTGCTATCTAGCATTCGGCCGCACAGCATTCTGTGTGCTGGAGCCCCGGAGCAGTCTGTTGACATGAGACCCAGTGAGCCCATATGGCCTGAGGGGATGAGTGACACACACACACACAGTGAGCCCATACGGCCTGAGGGGATGAGTGACACACACAGACACAGTGAGCCCATACGGCCTGAGGGGATGAGTGACACACACACACACAGTGAGCCCATGGATAAGTGTGCTGCTATGGACGTCTCCACACACACACACAGTGAGTCCATACAGTCTGAGTGGATAAGTGTGCTGCTATGGACGTCTCCGGCTCTTAACTGCTCTGCTGGCCAGAGTGATAATGCCTTCGTTAACAGCAATCTCAATGACTAGGGAAATGGTGCGGTCTGCTCCGTTGATATCTTCAACACACACACACACACACACTGTAACATGTAACAGAAACTATAGCCAAACAAATTTAACATTATCTTTATTTTCATTTATTCAGAGTACATATTATTTATTTAAAAATATGCATTCTGATTCATTTACCCATGATTTGTTTTCCCACACTGCCCAAGAGAAAGACAGGTGATACATCTACCAGCAATCGAAGCTCCTCTCAAATTAAGAGAGATCAACACACAAGGGTAAAGTGCTCAGGAGTCACAATCAAACACATGTGAAAACATTTACTCCAGTGCACAGCCATATCAACACGCACACACACACACACGCACGCACACACACACACACACACTGAGCCCATACGGCCTGAGGGGATGAGTGACACACAGACACAGTGAGCCCATACGGCCTGAGGGGATGAGTGACACACACACACACACACACACACACAGTGAGCCCATACGGCCTGAGGGGATGAGTGACACACAGACACAGTGAGCCCATACGGCCTGAGGGGATGAGTGACACACACACACACAGTGAGCCCATACGGCCTGAGGGGATGAGTGACACACAGACACAGTGAGCCCATACGGCCTGAGGGGATGAGGACACACACACACACACTGTAACATGTAACAGAAACTATAGCCAAACAAATTTAACATTATCTTTATTTTCATTTATTCAGAGTACATATTATTTATTTAAAAATATGCATTCTGATTCATTTACCCATGATTTGTTTTCCCACACTGCCCAAGAGAAAGACAGGTAATAATCTCCAGAAGCTCCGCTGCCTGCAAACAGTCCAAGCAGCTTCAAGCACATCTGCGGTAAAGTGCTCAGGAGTCACAATCAAACACCAGTGAGCCCATACGGCCTGAGGGGATGAGTGACACACACACACACAGTGAGCCCATACAGTGAGGGATGAGGACACACACAGACACAGTGAGCCCATACGGCCTGAGGGATGAGGTGCTGCACACACACACACACACAGTGAGCCCATGGATAAGTGTGCTGCTATGGACGTCTCCACACACACACACAGTGAGTCCATACAGTCTGAGTGGATAAGTGTGCTGCTATGGACGTCTCCGGCTCTTAACTGCTCTGCTGGCCAGAGTGATAATGCCTTCGTTAACAGCAATCTCAATGACTAGGGAAATGGTGCGGTCTGCTCCGTTGATATCTTCAACACACACACACACACACACTGTAACATGTAACAGAAACTATAGCCAAACAAATTTAACATTATCTTTATTTTCATTTATTCAGAGTACATATTATTTATTTAAAAATATGCATTCTGATTCATTTACCCATGATTTGTTTTCCCACACTGCCCAAGAGAAAGACAGGTGATACATCTACCAGCAATCGAAGCTCCTCTCAAATTAAGAGAGATCAACACACAAGGGGTAAAGTGCTCAGGAGTCACAATCAAACACATGTGAAAACATTTACTCCAGTGCAATAGCCATATCAACACGCACACACACACACACGCACGCACACACACACACACACTTCTAATACCCCAGAAGCTTCCGCTGCCTAAACAGTCCAAGCAGCTTCAAGCACATCTGCGTTACAGGCAGGAGAGAGAGAGAGGGAGAAGGAGAGAAAGATAGAGGGAGGGGGCGGTAGGAGTGAGGGAGGGAAAGATAGAGGGAGGGGGTGGTAGGAGTGAGGGAGGGGGAGAAGGAGGGAAAGAGGGAGATAGAAAGAAAGAGAGAGCGGGGGTAGGAGGGAGGGAGAGAGAGAGAGGGAGGGAGGGAGAGGAGAGAGAGGTCCCACAGCAGAGTATTCACAGGAAGTATAAAAAAATCAAAGCTATCAAAGAAGACGTAACACTTCCTAGAGTTAGTGTAAGTGGACAGCGAGCCTTCAAAGCAATCATAATAATTTATTCATAATTCATTCCTGAGTGAACGCGATCTCTTCAGGACAAGAGAGAGGGTGTTTAAAAATGGAGGACAATCAACAGTGCTCTATACAGACGAGGCTTGATAGCAGAATGCATGGTGACCTTTGCTTCACCATGTATGGACACAGATCAAGATATACAAATATTCCTCTCAGCTGACAGATTGGTGTGTTATAGATCATGGTAGTATCACCTGCAACAGATTTCCAACAAATGGCAGTTTCAGTCTCTCTGTGCCGAGAAAAAGCAAAACAATTTCACGATGGAAAAAAAAAATTCAATTATAGATGAACTGAGATGTAGCCGACCCAATATGCGGTCATGTGCCATTGCAGTTTAAACTCTCCAGTGGCAGGCTCACACTTGAGGCGTAACAGTTATAAACATTGTACTGTATATATGACAGTGGCAGCAATATCCGTCACAGCTAAGGCAGCTTTACAGTGACGGTGTGTTTTATGTGTTTGTGTTCACTCCCGACTGTCCATTTCTACAATAAACGGTGTGTATGTGTGTGTGTGTGTGTCTGCATGAGTATGTGTATGTGTATGTGTGTGTCTGCATGAGTGTTTGTGTGTGTATGAGTGTGTGTGTGTGTGTGTGTGTGTGTGTGTGTGTGTGTCTCTGCATGAGTGTGTGTGTGTGTGTGTGTGTGTGTGTGTCTGTATGTCTTTGCATGAGGGTGTGTGTGTGTGTCTGTCTGGAGGAGTAAAGTGCATGTGATTCTTGCCATCTGATGAAAAGTCTGAGACTGCTAAGAGACCAAATAAAGCACACATAACTCATAGCCGTTAACTACGACAAGACAAAGCTTGAAATACCCAAACGAGTACTTTAAAATATACATTTGAAAAAAACAAACTCATCTTCTGAATTAAAAACAAAACAAAAAACATTCAGAAAGATGTAAAAACAACACAAAAGTAAAGCACCAAAAGGACAAAAGGCACCTGATTCTGGACAATGTAACACACACATGGGTCTCTTGATCCTCCACTGCTCAGATAATGCCTCAGTTGCTCTCCTTCCCAGCACAGCACTCTGAGAGAGCACTCGCGTCCGGCTCCACCCCCCTCCCAGCTCATCTTACAATAAAGTGCACACTTGCTTCTGATACGCAGTTAAGCCCAGAACTATTCCCATGCTTCATTTACATCTCTCTAGCACAAGACCATCTTTCTGTCTCGTGTTCATGTCTTATAAGCAGAAAAAAAACTACTGACCAAATAAAATGGCACTGTATATATAAAAATCAGGAATTAACTATAGAAAACTGCACTTTATATAAAAATCTGGAACAATTTTGGGCTTACCTGTATGTTTACTGATGCTCATCTAAAAAAGGAAATGTATTTTTAAAAGTAGTTTTGGTCACTAGACCTTGACAAAGATCTTGAGGATGTGTGTTAGGATTCCGTGTATGATTCGGTTGATTTGATAGACAATTGAGAATGCAAAATCAAAAAAAAAAAAAAAAAGAAAGTTTTTATTTCATTATTTGTTTATGAATGTGATGCAAACAAACAAATAACGCTTTGTTCTTCAGATTTTTGGTTTCATGGTCACATCAAAAGTAGATTTAAAAAACGGTCTCAGGGTCCGATTTTGATATTTATTTTTGTTCCGATTTCTTTGACCCAGAAATTATTTATTGACTTCCATTGCCGGCTGCTGCTTCTGTTTTGCAGTGCTGTTTATAACTTTGCAATACACACTTTTTAACCTAAAGACAATGGTTATATTTAAAAGTCCACTCGGACAGACCGACAGAATCTATCTTTCTTTCCTCAGCCGACAGCCTACACCAGAGGTTCCCAAACTGTGAGGCGCGCCTCCCCTGGGGGGCGGCAAATAATTTGAGGGGAGGCGCGGAAGGTTGATTAAAAAAAGAAGGAAAAACGTTTATTTCATGTTAGAACTATCTATGTTTTTTTTTCCAATGATTATGTAATTGTCAACATTATAAAATCGAAATAAACCATAGAAGAAATGTATACTAAATCTTTGGGATAGTGGAAAGTATTATTGATCCCTATCCTGAGTGAGAATGTATTGTGCCAAACTTCATAACGTAATTTAGCAACAGTGCCGCCAGCCGAGCTAGCTGCAAGTTACCAGTGAACGGTAACTTGCAGCTTGGAGCTTGAGCTCAGCAGCCTTACAACACTGTTTACAGCTCTTCGAGTCACGGTATGTATTTTTTGGTACATAGCTAATTTAGATACACTTATGGTGTGGGTGCTTGCATTTCTTTAGGAATCCGACAGCTTGGTTTGTATAGAAATGAATAAGTGACACATACACGTAAGAGGTTGGACATAGGCTACATGACGGTAATATGTGACGTTCCGATAGCTAACAGATGTCACATTTTATTGCTGCTGCAAACCTAATATGGGCAACAAAGCCAAAGCGTTAAAAATATGATGAAAACTCATTGCATTGCATAGCATAGTAGCCTTTAAATATGATGAAAACTCATTTGCATTGCATAGCATAGTAGCCTTTAAATATGATGAAAACTCATTGCATTGCATAGCATAGTAGCCTTTAAATATGATGAAAACTCATTGCATTGCATAGCATAGTAGCCTTTAAATATGATGAAAACTCATTGCATTGCATAGCATAGTAGCCTTTAAATATGATGAAAAATTGCACATCATTAGCTTTAAATATGATGAAAACTCATTAGCATAGTAGCCTTTAAATATGATGAAAACTCATTGCATTGCATAGCATAGTAGCCTTTAAATATGATGAAAACTCATTGCATTGCATAGCATAGTAGCCTTTAAATTGATGAAAACTCATTGATAGCAAAGCCTTTAAATATGATGAAAAACTCATTGCATTGCATAGCATAGTAGCCTTTTAAATATGATGAAAACTCATTGCATTGCATAGCATAGTAGCCTTTAAATATGATGAAAACTCATTGCATTGCATAGCATAGTAGCCTTTAAATATGATGAAAACTCATTGCATTGCATAGCATAGTAGCCTTTAAATATGATGAAAACTCATTGCATTGCATAGCATAGTAGCCTTTAAATATGATGAAAACTCATTGCATTGCATAGCATAGTAGCCTTTAAATATGATGAAAACTCATTGCATTGCATAGCATAGTAGCCTTTAAATATGATGAAAACTCATTGCATTGCATAGCATAGTAGCCTTTAAATATGATGAAAACTCATTGCATTGCATAGCATAGTAGCCTTTAAATATGATGAAAACTCATTGCATTGCATAGCATAGTAGCCTTTAAATATGATGAAAACTCATTGCATTGCATAGCATAGCATAGTAGCCTTTAAATATGATGAAAACTCATTGCATTGCATAGCATAGTAGCCTTTAAATATGATGCATTGCATTGCATAGCATAGTAGCCTTTAAATATGATGAAAACTCATTGCATTGCATAGCATAGTAGCCTTTAAATATGATGAAAACTCATTGCATTGCATAGCATAGTAGCCTTTAAATATGATGAAAACTCATTGCATTGCATAGCATAGCATAGTAGCCTTTTAAATATGATGAAAACTCATTGCATTGCATATCATAGTAGCCTTTAAATATGATGAAAACTCATTGCATTGCATAGCATAGTAGCCTTTAAATATGATGAAATCTCATTGCATTGCATAGCATAGTAGCCTTTAAATATGATGAAAACTCATTGCATTGCATAGCATAGTAGCCTTTAAATATGATGAAACTCATTGCATTGCATAGCATAGTAGCCTTTAACATGATGAAAACTCATTGCATAGCATAAGCATAGTAGCCTTTAAATATGATGAAAACTCATTGCATTGTGGTAATACAGCATAGCCTTTAAATATGATGAAAACTCATTGCATTGCATAGCATAGCAGCCTTTTATGATGAAAAACTCATTGCATTGCATAGCATAGTAGCCCCAAACATGATGAAAACTCATTGCATTGCATAGCATAGTAGCCTCTTAAATATGATGAAAACTCTCATTGCATTGCATAGCATAGTAGCCTTTTAAATATGATGAAAACTCATTGCATTGCATAGCATAGTAGCCTTAAATATGATGAAAACTCACTGTATAGCATAGCATAGTAGCCTTTAAATATGATGAAAAACTCATTGCATTGCATAGCATAGTAGCCTCTTAAATATGATGAAAACTCATTGCATTGCATTGTATAGCATAGTAGCCTTTAAATATGATGAAAACTCATTGCATTGCATAGCATAGTGTAGCCTTAAATATGATGAAAACTCATTGCATTGCACACAGCATAGCAGCCTCTTTAAATATGATGAAAACTCATTGCATTGTATAGCATAGTAGCCTCTTTAAATATGATGAAAACTCATTGCATTGCATAGCATAGTAGCCTCTTTAAATATGATGAAAACTCATTGCATTGTATAGCATAGTAGCCTTTAAATATGATGAAAACTCATTGCATTGTATAGCATAGTAGCCTTTAAACATGATGAAAACTCATTGCATTGCATAGCATAGTAGCCTTTAAACATGATGAAAACTCATTGCATTGCATAGCATAGTAGCCTTTAAACATGATGAAAACTCATTGCATTGCATAGCATAGTAGCCTTAAATATGATGAAAACTCATTGCATTGTATAGCATAGTAGCCTTAAATATGATGAAAACTCATTGCATTGCATAGCATAGCATAGTAGCCTTTAACATGATGAAAACTCATTGCATTGCATAGCATAGCATAGTAGCCTTAAATATGATGAAAACTCATTGCATTGTATAGCATAGTAGCCTCTTTAAATATGATGAAAACTCATTGCACGGCCAGCATAGTAGCCTTTAAATATGACATAGAGGCGTGAGTCACAGCAACAACACCCTCACTTTTAGAAATCATTTACAAATGACAGCATGACCATTTACACACACACACACACACACACACACACACACACACACACACACACACACACACACACACTCTCAGCTTGACAGATAGCACTCACTGCATATGCAGGCACAGAAGAACACTTCCAGGAAGAGGTAACCACGGTTGTCCAAAATGGCTCCTGCTGCCATGGCGATAAGAGCCAAGCCAAGATTCTGAATAGACTGCATGCTGTTAAAGAGTGAAAGACAGAAAGATGGGGAGCGAGCGAGGGAGAGAAAGCAAGCAAGAGAGAGAGAGAGAGAGAGAGAGAGAGAGAGAGAGAGAGAGAAAGAGACAGAGACAGAGAGGGGGGTAGACAGCATGTGAGGGGGAGGTGGGGAGACACAGAGAGACATTATTGCCATAGCGCCAAGACACCACAGTTTGAGTCCTGTATGAAGGCTAGACAGAGGCATGTGCTGGAACAGCCAATTACTTACAAGCCATAGGCCGTTCCAAGCTGATGCTCAGGCACCACAAAGGACACCATGGGCCAGAGAGCACAGGCCAGCAGAGAGTACGCCAGTCCCATCAGACTCTGAGGAGGAGAAGAGGAGGAGAGGAGAGGAGGAGAGGAGGAGAGAAGGAGAGGAGAAGAGGAGAGAGGAGGAGAGAAGGAGAGAGGAGGAGGAGAGGAGAGGAGGAGAGAGGAGGAGAGGAGAGGAGGAGAAGAGAGGAGGAGAAGAGAGGAGGAGAAGAGAGGAGGAGAGGAGAGGAGAGAAGGAGAGAGACCGAGAGGAGGTGAGGAGGAGAGGAGGAGAGGAGAGAAGGAGAGAGGCCGAGAGGAGGTGAGGAGGAGAGAGGAGGAGCATGGCATTTACACTCAACATCAATGCTCATTTCCATGCTCTCTTCACTCTATGGTTTTAAACACCACATCTTGCTGGAGTCTTTCCCAATTGTATTTCTTTTTTCGGACTTCATTACAAGCACACTCATATTGCACACTGCATGCTCACTAGTGCAGTAAAAGCACACTCATATTGCACACCGCATGCTCACTAGTGCAGTAAAAGCACACTCATATTGCACACCGCATGCTCACTAGTGCAGTAAAAGCACACTCATATTGCACACCGCATGCTCACTAGTGTAGTAAAAGGCAGGCTACACCAGGCACGTAACTGAAGCGCTCCGTTCGCAGAGCTGCAATAATTAGCTTCCACTATCAGGCTTCCCACTCTAATTCAGTTGTAAAACTGAATTTCCATGACCTACTATAATGAATGGTACAATACACCAACCTAAGATTTCAGAGCATCTATGTAGCATTGGAGAATCTTTTACTTTTTTAGAACAGAAGATGAATAAATGGGCATTGAATAAAAAAAGTTGGGCTAACCACAACTACACCAATTCTGCGTGGAAATATATGCTATTGGTATTCATGTATTTTAACAAGTGAGTTTTAAAATGCTACAACAAAATTCCCTGATATTCCATGACTTTTCCACAATAATTCCCTGTTTGGAATAGACTTTCCAAAATTCCACGATATTCCAGAAATTCCATGGCCCGTGGGAACCCTGTGCTATATAATCCATGGAAATGGCTACACCAGACGCTACAGTTTATAGTTATAGACCTGTCTTCTAAAACTACTTTTACGCTTTGTGACTGTAACACTTCAATTGCACACCTGGTGTAACCTGGTTGTAACACGGGGAAGCTAAATGGACACAGGGTCGCTGTGTGGAAGCTAAATGGGCACAGGGTCGCTGTTTGGAAGCGAAATGGACACAGGGTCGCTGTTTCTACACAGTTCCCAATCTGTGTTTAATGCAGCGCTAAAGCACGGACAGATATGGGTTATTATCAACACACTCCCGTAATCTCACACAGCCAGCCGAGGGCGGGAGAGGTTACCATGGCGATCCAGGGGTTCCAGAAGGTGAAGGCGAGCATCATGTGAGCGGCGAGCGTGGCCAGGATGGCACAGGCCACCCACAGGACGTTCTTCCCCGTCCTGTCCACCATGAAGCCTAGCACAGGAGAGGCTGGCGCCGAGATGATGTACACGACACTGACCAGGGGAGATGGGGGGCAGAGAAAGAGAGAGAGATGAGGGGGGAGAGAGAGAGAGGGAGCAGAGAGAGAGGTAGAGACAGAGATAAAGGGAGAGAGAGAGAGAGGGAGCAGAGAGAGAGGGGAGAGAGAGAGAGGTAGAGAGAGAGATAAAGGGAGAGAGAGAGAGAGGGAGCAGAGAGAGAGAGGGGGGGAGAGAGAGAGGTAGAGACAGAGATAAAGGGAGAGAGATTGAATCTCTGAATTCCTTAGAAAACACTCTTTGCTTCCATGAACTACACCCATTTATATCAATGATAAATGCAGGGTCCATTATCACCCTCCTCATTTCGCTCACTTGGCTGTTGTTCAGGTGCTCCCTATCATAACTATTCACATCACTGAAGGCACAACTCTGATGGCCCCTCAGGGACAAGGGCTGTGTCAACCTAAAGCATCCATGTCCTTTAACAGTGACACAGTCAGGTACTCCACAGTACACAATGGTATAGTTACTATACAAGAGCTACACAGAGAGTTCATGGGGCATCAGTCCATAGTTACTATACAAGAGCTACACAGAGAGTTCATGGGGCATTAGTCCATAGTTACTATACAAGAGCTACACAGAGTTCATGGGGCATCAGTCCATAGTTACTATACAAGAGCTACACAGAGAGTTCATGGGGCATTAGTCCATAGTTACTATACAGTGGGCATCGCTTTCAAATGACCACTTCATTCACAAGATACGCTGCATGAAGCGCGCGGAAGCTTTAATACCACTTTCAGCCACTGTGCGTGGCTCTGCCACTGTACATCGCCTGCCCGTCCCTTACATAATTGTTGCGAGAGTAATCCCAGCCCTCTTAATTCAATAACAAAATAAATAATGCATAATTAAACATTACCTCGATTTAGGCTACTTGGGTATGGCTTAAGGCTTGACTACCACGAAAATCGAAATCGAAATTTGCTGTCTACATTATTGTCAGTGTTAGTTAACGCAACCACGCAAATCAAAACAGTGGTGTGATAATTGAGCCAGTAGAGAAATAACTGTTCAGAATTAATCTGTAGCCTTGGGTAGGCTTCTGCAGAAAACAAACGATTTAATACTATCTGGCGGCGTTTTTAACAGGCTACATAATAGAGGCTTAGATAACTATGACCCACGTTTTGGTTTTAAGTAAATTAATTTGCCCTACTTCTTGACTGCAATGTAGTCAATTGACTGCTTGACATGTCATTTTTATTTTTCTGTAACGATAAACAATTACATCTGCTTTAGGCCGCAGAATTACATTCATATTTGGCTGACTGCAGACGCCACTTCCCTCCCCATATTCCAAGATTAAGATAGCATGAAGTGCTTTTTGTATAGGCTACTATCATAAAAAAATAGTTAAAACGAATAGCTATTTGCAATTTGACAAAACACTGGTCTCATTTTGCGAATGCGAGGACGATATGAGCCTGTTGCATTTAGTTAGATGTCCGAGTCACGCATAATGTTTGAAAACCACTGGCTCGTAATCACAATAATTTAACACCGCGACAGTTGGATAACCTACTTCATCATGTCCCCATGCCTACATTTTTGTGAGTAGCATAGAGATCGTTAAAAACAATAAAGTATGGCTCTCCGTTTGGGACATCGAAAAACTTATATTTTTAATAGACTACCGTCGAAGATTGGACTTGCAAAAGCCTCGGGATAACCGTTATCTCCACTATCATCAGTCATGCCCCTTGATCAAAGTGGGGAATGAAATAAAAGTTTGAGAACCACTGGCTTAACAAGTTACCTGCAGTCCAGAACACAGAATCTGTTGCAATATTCTGATGATCGGCTTATGATATCGGCAAATGTTTGTTTTCCAAAGTAAAATTTCACTTCACCATGCACCTTCGACAATACCTGGCCTACCTGGTATCATTACAAACATTATTCTGTGTCCTAAAACTGGCATATTTTATGGCATTGTGTCATGTAAGTTCGTTGCAAAATCTAGAGAAATGTGTGAGGTGGTCAGCGGGGACAATTGAGACACACATTGGATTGTGTTATTACTTGAACATTCCACACTATCCACAGCTGTGGTAGGCCTATCAGGGGCAGGAGGATTACTGTCAGCTTAGGCTTTATATAAAATTCTTCAACAGAAGGCCTCGAATGTTGTCTTGTTTGTGGGAGCTTTGCTTAAGCTTCTGTAATTTTGGCTTCATTGAAAATGAGGGCTTCCCTCAATGACCCTCCGAGAATAAATAAAGGTTGAATGAATGAATGAATGCAGGCTTGCCCAAAATAAAAGGCATGTGGTTTGGCGAGCCTACAGTAAATAACAGACCAGCCAGAATAATGCGTTATGATGCTTTTTTTTACGAGCAAGATGTTTTGGTACCCCACGCACACTGCATGTTCTTAAATAACAATGATCATCAGTAATATTCTACCATTAATTTGGGTAAATGGGCAAGCGTGACCACCTTGATTTGCTGATTGGCTGATGATTGTAACGCTGGGCATGATTCCAAACACCTCCTTTACGATGATGAGTGACAGGTCTCAGAATGCGTAAGCTACACAAGGACAGAAGATGATGAATAACTGGGGCCGTAGGCTATTCACAAAGGCTTTTATCTTACTACTAGGAGTAGGCTACTCCCAGACTTAGGTGCTACTTTTAGGTCTAAAATGCTTCGTGTGAATTACTTTTTTGTGAAAAAATTAGGAGTCCTAAAGTTAGGAGTGACCGCCCATTATTTTTAGGAGTTGCTCCTAAATTCGCCAGTTAGGAGCTACTTTTAGCCTTAAAATTCTTTGTGAATATGGCCCTGAATAAAAGGCCTAGCCTAAATGAATCAAGGCAAAACAAATAGCCTAGTAGCCCAATGAAACATAACGGATTGATGTAGTATCTTGTAACATTATTAAATTATTCTGTTACTATGCCTCACGTTTTCAAAAGAGAACATTTTAATTTGATTCACAATAATGTTACATTTAATTTACATGTTGACAATGATTAGCCTAGTTTTGGTTGTTGTTGGCGTTATTGCATGTTATGCCTACAATGCAAAATTGCTTCCTCGCGATTGGAAGCTCCTGTAGCTGCATAAGATTTCAAAACCGCAGGTTTGTGAATAGGTCTGTGAGTAAGGAGTCCTCTTGACTTCTTTTAAGCTGTCAGAGGTGGGAAGGTGTGATTTTTTTGGGGAAGGGCGGATTAACTGGGCACAATTGTCTGATGGCCCCCTTCCCCAGCCAGCGTGAATCGGGGTGGTTAGTTAATAGGCCTATCGTGAAGATTTGTCCTGCCATCTAAGGCCGAAGCATCTGTGAGGCCAAGCCTCACCAAGTAGCTCGTTTGTTTACAACTAACATTCCATTTAATTAAACTGCTTTATATGGCTAGTTTTCAACATTTTTGAATATTAGTGTTTTCAACATTTTGAATATTAGCAATATAACCATAACCATACAAACTGGCGCTTCCTGCACTCATTGTTTCAAAGGAGGTAATTTTGGCTTTGTCAGAACTGAAGAGCTGTGGGCGACCACGGCACGGTATGCCCAATGAAAATAAATTAGCGCAATGCAACACAACACAACACAGACCCGCTTCTCTCGCGTCAGTCACTGACATGAACGAAACACAGAACCAGCTTCTCTCACAGCAGTCACTGACAGTAACCTAGAATAAATGCATGGGGAAAAACACTTCCCCATGACAAAGTTATCGTAAAACACTGAAAGTTAATATTTTGTCACTAGCAACATTCATCCGTCCTTTGTCAAATGTATTATGTTCCAAGTAGGCTACCCTATCGTAATTCTGCTTCATAAAGTTGAACAAATACATTTGCTTATTTCACAGAAAAATATAAATAGCCAGTCTACAGTGCAGAGTTGGTAAGTTATGGTAGGCCAACTTGCAGTGAACATACAAAGAGGGGAAATTATTTCTCTTGCAGCTGAGTAGCCTCAGGTAAAGACGTAGACATAAGGCCGAACATGCAAGCCAATGAATCGTGCTCTCACAACAATGCGCCGTTAAACTTAAATAGGTTAACATCACTCTAAGTTAAGCCTTCAAGCAAGGAAAGCGATGATTTGAAGACATCTGTTTAGTTGGAAAGGGCAAGGGGTAGCAACAGGGCAACACAGAGACAGGCCCGATGGCAGGGCTGTTATGAGAGTATTAAAATATGGGATATTCACGGGGAAAACATTAAAAGCGGCAAGACAGCGGGGAAAGTTAAAATACGTGATAAACACGGAAACAGTTGGCATGCATTGTTTTGGGTCCCGTGCACAGGGATTATTTGTCATACTATTAATCACATATGATTATTTGTGAAATTGTGCAAACAGGCGCAACACATTTGAAAAGGAAGGACTGGTAGCATGCAAGCTCGCGGGAAAGATTGATTTAAGAATGTTATCACAAAGTGTGTGGCTGTGGCGCTGGGAAGACAATTGGCAGGGGAGGGTCATGTCTTTTTAACAATTCTGTCGGAGGGTCATTGAACAATTTCTAGCAGGCAAGAGAGGGTCATGAAACTTCCAACTGAAGCACTCAAAATTCCTCCGGTGGCCCCTTCAATAAATAACGATCAGTCCCTAGATTGCTGCTGGGCTATATGTCTTGGTTCAGAACCAACTCATTGTCAAAGCGCATAGCCTATCTCGCGGTTGCATCCATTACAAACAAACATGCAATGTGAACGTCTGGGATTGGGAGAGCACTAAATGCTCTACTGAATAAGCACGAAGTCAAACCTTTAAATGAAAAACACTCTTTAATAATCCAAAAAATAAACCGCTAATGAAGTAAACTTGTGACCATCAAAAATCGTTTATCCCTCGTGAATCTCGCGGATACCAGGACGTAACAGGAAGGCATTTGGCTGAGCAACGGAGGTTAAAATGCTCCATGTTTTGTCCAAATGATGACTGTCTATCATCGTTGCACTTTCGGAGAAACCGGAATGTTTCATTCGTCCCCGTTTCAATAGTCCCGGTTGTACCTACTCAAAGTTGAGATAGAACCTTATTATTCTAAGGTAGTTAAATATCGTTCAGCATGATTCATGCCCAATTAATTCCCCTGTTAAAGTGTTCGCCTTTTAGTTTGGTTTCGTGATAGCCTATGATAAACGGCTTATGGCCAAATATGTAGAAAACGTTAAAATACAGTAAGAAGCGATAAACACGAAAAAAGTTGACAGTGATTTTTCATAATCACTTTGGAGGTCATAGAAAAATGTATTGCTGGCGGCGGGAGGGTCACGCTTTTTTGGACTAATGCTCCCAAAACCTCCATAGTATAAAATAAATAACGAACAGTCTCTAATGAAGTAAACTTGTGACCATCAAAATCGTTTATCCCTCGTAACTCCATTGATACCAGGGCCGTAACAGGAAGGCATTTGGCTGAACAGCGGAGGTTAAAATGCTCCATGTTTTGTCCAAATGATGACTGTCTATCATCGTTGCACTTTCGGAGAAAACCGGAATGTTTCATTAGTCCCGTTTCAATAGTCCGGTTGTACCTACTCAAAGCGCCAGATAGAACCTTATTATTCTAAGGTAGCGAAATATCGTTCAGCATGATTCATGCCCAATTAATTCCCCTGTTAAAGTGTTCGCCTTTGTAGTTTGGTTTTCGTGATAGCCTATGATAAAGCGGCTTATGGCCAAATATGTGAAAACGTTAAAATACAGTAGGCGATAAACACGGAAAAAAAGTTGACAGTGATTTTTCATAATCACTTTGGAGGGTCATAGAAAAATGTATTGCTGGCGAGGGAGGGTCCGTCTTTTTGGACTAATGCTCCCAAAACTCCTCCGGTAGCCATCAAAAATCGTTTATCGCCTGTAACTCCTTGATAACAGGACGTAACAGGAAGGCATTTGGCTGAGCAACGGAGGTTAATACTCTATATTAATACATATTATTAGGGCAGGGCAGGCATATTTCTGGCTATTACATTATTTGTAAACCAGTCTGCTAAAGTCTGTAGTGAATTCTGTGTAGGGTTTTCCAGGCTCCATTTCTTTTTACGAGACACCCTGCTCACTTGAGCCATCTACCGGTTGTTTGGGTTGTTGCAGCATCTCACTGGAAAAATACAAATTAAAGTCGCGTGATACCGCGTGATCCCACGCGCGGACCGCAAGTGAAGCTGGCCAAGTCGAAGCACTGCCCACTGTACAAGAGCTACACAGAGTTCATGGGGCATCAGTCCATAGTTACTATACAAGAGCTACACAGAGAGATCATGGGGCATCAGTCCATAGTTACTATACAAGAGCTACACAGAGTTTATGGGGCATTA
>NC_063203.1:29777335-29867073 GCF_017589495.1 Alosa alosa
CAGGCTGCAGGCCACAGTGTTAACCGGTTAGCTGCTCATGCGGCAGCCCACAGTGTTAGCCGCTAAGCTGCTCAGGCTGCAGCCCACACTGTTAGCCGGTTAGCTGCTCACGCTGCAGTCCACAGTGTTAGCCGCATACCTGCTCACACTGCAGCCCACAGTGTTAGCCGGTTAGCTGCCCACACTGCAGTCCAGTGTTAGCCGCTTAGCTGCTCACGCTGAAGTACACACTGTTAAAACGCTTAGCTGCAGCCCACAGTGTTGGCCGCTAAGCTCCAGCCCACAGTGTTAGCCGCTAAGCTGTAGCCCACAGTGTTAGCCGCTAAGCTGTAGCCCACGTGTCCAACGCCGCGGCCTGGGGACTGAGCTGGAGGGGAAGTGGAAGGAGAAGTGACACTCTTTCAGTCGTCTGCCCCAGAGGAACAATGCCTACAACTGGCATCTTGCTGACGAGACTTCAAAACCTTTAGAACCTCTACCTAAGGCTTTGGTTGCATGATAATGACAGACAGACAGACAGACAGACAGACAGACAGACATGTACGTCTGGGTAGGATTTCACCTACGGCTGTTTGAGACTGTGAAATGAGAGAGATGACAGGGTTTGACAGGGACTTGTAGCTTTTGCGTTGAACAATGAGTTTGGTTACACTTGGATGGTCCAATGGTCAGATACGTAAGCCATGATCTACCATAAAGTATCCCCTTAGCCGTCTTGAGTAATGCCCTCTATGGTCAGATACGTAAGCCATGATCTACCCTCAATCTACCCTCGATCTACCCAGAATTCCCTCAACTGACTAAAGAATTCCCTCAACTGACTCGAGCAGTGTCAGATTACAAGTTGCTCTGAAACATTAGGTTGAGCTGTTGTGTGCCTCTGGCACGTCTGCTACAGTTAGGGTGCCAATAACAGGTCTGGGATCAGGGAAGCGATGACAGAATCCCCACCACAGGCTGACAAGGTGCTATAGATGCAAGTGACAGCTAACATATTAAAGGAGATGGGAGTTGAGTTAGCTGGACATATTAAAGGAGATGAGAGTTAGGTTAGCAGGACATATTAAAGGAGATGGGAGTTAGGTTAGCTGGACAAGCTGGACATATTAAAGCAGATGGGAGTTAGGTTAGCTGGATATATTAAAGGAGATGGAAGTTGAGTTAGCTAGATATATTAAAGGAGATGGGAGTTGAGTTAGCTGGATATATTAAAGGAGATGAGAGTTGAGTTAGCTGGATATATTAAAGGAGATGAGAGTTGAGTTAGTTGGACACATTAAACGAGATGGGAGTTGAGTTAGCTGGACATATTACAGGAGATGGGAGTTGAGTTAGCTGGAGGTTATTACAGGAGATGGGAGTTGAGTTAGCTGGAGGTTAGCCGAGGACGCACCGATCATGAGGGCGATGCCCAGTGTGGTGGGGCCAGCGGAGCCCATCAGGTCCTTTATGCGGTCATACACCCAGCCCATGATGTTCATGTTCACTGTGCTACCCTGGGAGGAGAGAGAGAGAGCAAGGGAGAGAGAGAGAGAGAGAGAGAGAGAGACAGACAGACAGAGAAAGAGACAAACAATAACAGAGGAGGGCAAAAAGAGAGGGAGAATATTGGAACACAGAGGGGAGGCAAAAAAGAGAGGGAGAAGAGGTTAGCGAGGGGAATGATTAGTGTGGTGAAGCCAGCGAACGGTGGATGATCAGACCAAAAAAAAACAGACGAATACAGAAAGGGCAAAAGCTGAGGGAAAATAAAGTTTGATTGCTGAACTGATGATCAGACCAAAAAAAAACCTGAATATGTAAACAAAAGTTCGTGAAAGACAAAGTTTGATTGCATCCAGTATGTCTTTTTCTATGATTGACGTTTATCTTTGGACCTGATTTGACTGCAATTATCTTCCCCTCCTCCACCACTCCATTCTTGCATCAGTATGTCTTTTCTTATGATTGTAGCGTTTATCTTTGACCCTGATTTGACTGCAATTGTCTTCCCCTCCTCCCTTGAGGGGCGCACGATCATGAGGCGATGCCCAGTGTGGTGGGGCCAGCCCGAACCATCAAGGTCCTTTATCGGTCATACAGCCTATGATGTTCATGTTCACTGTGCTACCTGGAGAGGAGAGCAAAGGAGAGACAGACAGACAGAAAGAATAAACAACAGCAGAGGGCAAAAGAGGGAGAACATTTGAACATTTGGCTGAACTGATGATCAGATAAAAAACCTGAATATAAGTAAACAAAAAGTTGGCGTGAAAGACAAAAGTTTGATTGCCTTGACCTGTTCTTGCATCAGTATGTCTTTCTTGGACACATTAAGCGAGATGGGAGTTGAGTTAGCTGGACATATTAAAGGAGATGGGAGTTGAGTTAGCTGGACATATTAAAGGGGAGATGAGAGTTAGGTTAGCAGGACATATTAAAGGAGATGGGAGTTAGGTTAGCTGGACAAGCTGGACATATTAAAAGCAGATGGGAGTTAGGTTAGCTGGATATATTAAAGGAGATGGAAGTTGAGTTAGCTAGATATATTAAAGGAGATGGGAGTTGGAGTTAGCTGGATATATTAAAGGAGATGAGAGTTGAGTTAGCTGGATATATTAAAGGAGATGAGAGTTGGAGTTAGTTGGACACATTAAGCGAGATGGGAGTTGAGTTAGCTGGACATATTACAGGAGATGGGAGTTGAGTTAGCTGGAGGTTATTACAGGAGATGGGAGTTGAGTTAGCTGGAGGTTAGCCGAGGGCCTTTACCGATCATGAGGGGCGATGCAGTGTGGTGGGGAGGCCAGCGGAGCCCATCAGGTCCTTTATCTTGATCATACCCAGCCCATGATGTTCATGTTCACTGTGCTGCTACCCTGGGAGAGAGCAGAGCAAGAGAGACAGACAGACAGACAGACAGAGACAAAACAAACAACAGAGGGAGGGCAAAAAAGGGGAACTTTTGAACATTTGGCTGAACTGATGATCAGACCAAAAAAAAAAACCTGAATATAAGTAAAACAAAAGTTGGCGTGAAAGACAAAGTTTGATTGCCTTGACCTGTTCTTGCATCCAGTATGTCTTTTCTTATGATTGACGCGTTTATCTTTGACCTGATTTGACTGCAATTGTCTTCCCCCTCCTCCACTCCGTACTGCACTCACCAGTCGTGCCATGCTGAGCTGCAGGCCGAACACCAGGTTGAGCTCCTTGCCCTTGAACCAGTTCACCGCATACGTGTTCTGGGCCACCGCTAGCGATTCACCCCCAATCCTGTCCACAACAGATGCCCAACACAGCCATTGCTAACTGACCTTATATAGTATGTATTGGTTTGAAAGTGACAGTATGTGGGCGAAGAAATGTAATTTTGCAGGTCAATGTGTCTTACCCAAAGACAAATCGGCCCGCCTCCATCAACCAGAAACGGTTGAACAGAGCGCCGCTGGCAAAAATGATCTAAAATGAACACACACACACACACACACACATGCGATTATGTGTTCAGTTCAGTATGCTCTTTTCAGAATGTAAAAGTTGTTGATATAAATAATGCGTCAGCCAAATGTAATGTAATGTAAAATAAAAGTAAACAATGTCACATTATGCCAGTGTCACATATAGATCAATAATGATGATGATGATCACATATAGATAATGATCACATATAGATCATAAATCAAAGATTGGTTGCACTCCAAACAAATTCTCTTTTTTCTCTCGCTGATTTATTGTCACTAGCAACAGGGGTAAGTAACAAATGTTTCGGCCTTGTGGCCTTCGTCGTTACTTTGCTTGATTTACTAGCATGAACTAAAAGTGATGCAGGTATGGCTACCTGCATACCTTACCTGCCCCACAAACACAAATGAGGCAAAGATGATGGTCCCTAACCTGCAAAACACACACACACACACACAGAGGGAGACACAGATGGTCAATTTACTGGGTACCCAATGGGTGAGGTCATAGATATAATTATAATTTTAAGAGCGTCAGCAGTATCAACAGAGCTGTCAGTGATTAAATGAATGCAAACAGCCAAAATGCTTTGGAAAGTGGAACAAAGCACTGGAGTGCTGTGCTGTGGGGTTCACCTGCGATAGGAGATGTTTGCTCGTTACACACCTCTGTTGTGAAATAAAATAAAGATGGCGTGGGCACACTTGCGTAACATTAACGTGCCGACCGGGAGCTAACATTGATCTTTTATTCAGCAGTGTTTGGAAGAGTAAGTTCATTTTTTAATCACGCAATGAGGTAGTCATTACATCATTAATATAGTTTGCCTCCAATCAAAAGGAGTGTGTGACAGCACATCTGGTGTGGTGATAAAGAACATCGTGATCAGATGACATTAAATGATTAATGTGTCAAGAAGTTTGGAAACAACAACTCAAGTGTCTGACTATCCCACTAACAGATGTGCCGTTTTCAACATACTGAACATATGGGTTGAGCCCAAGTCAAAACTTTATGATGGACAGCCTTGCTCACCTGATGCCAAATACTCTGTCCAGGAGAAACCCGCCCAGGAAGCACAGCACCACGTTGGGCCAAGAGTACCAGGCGTAGAGCTGCATGAACCCGGATGTGTTCAACTTCATGTCCTGTGTCAGGGGTTAATCAGAAACACGCCAGTTCATAAACTATCTGAGAGGGCGAGATGTCGTTAGTTTACTCACACCGGACACAGCATCTGGTTTAAAGTGGTTTCGGAAGAGAATCTGCATCAGGTTTGTTTTTCAACCACACAACCACTGATTGCAGTTGCATCGCTCTGGTTCTAAGTGTGGAATAGGCTGGAGATATGAGGTATGGCACTTATTTTGAGCTCATTAAATAAGACCTTGGCCTTGCACGTGCACTCTAATACTGGACAAAGCAGAAGAGGAGGCAAATCTAGGTTGCCACTGAAATTAAATTATGATGGGCTGAAAAACCAAGAGAGAGCTTCCCAAGATTTTCAAAACTTCTTTTCACAACAAAACCATGTCAAAGTGATGAAATCCCATGAATACAAATTAAGGCCTCTGAGGGAAATTGAAAGACAATCGTTCCCGGGCTATTTAAGACGTCACCGACCCTTCGGCCCCTCACCTGAATGACTTGCGTCTGAAGAGCAGCGGGGTTGTCGTAGCAGAAGTAACTTCCTGATGGACAAGAACGAGTAGACAGGTCTGGACTGGTTAATCGGGAACATTTGGTATTTAAGATCACTTAACTTTTCGCTCAAGTCAGATGTCGAGGTAACAACTCTGACTCTAGCTGAGAAGGAAACAGATTCAAAGTTATTTTCTAACTTACTTCACAATAAAGTAATTGCTAATTAATACTTATAGCTCTCAAGATGTGTTGAAATTCGCTTGTTGAGCCTGGCTGGCTAGAAACAGTTGTATAGCCACAAAGAAAAGTATTGTTCTGAAATGACTGTAGTTATTGCTTCCGATAATTAATTTAACAGTAGCGTAGCCTCAGTCAGTAAACATGGTAAGCTAGCTGTAACTTGACAGACTATCAGGCAGGCTAGCTAGTGTCATTTGCACACATTGTTATGGATGATGATTTCTTACCAAACCCAAGGAAACACATAAACACCAGAACCACAATTCGGTGTAGCCAGTGAGCCGGGTCACTACACGGGGATCTTCTAGCCCGGGCGCTGCCATCACCCTGCCCAGTGAGGGGATCCTCTTCAGTTATAAGGTCTTCCTCTTCTCCCATCCCCGCCATAATTGTCAGTGCACTCAAAACAATGGAAACCGTAACATTTGCTGTGTGGCTATGCTAGCACTAGGATACTTTAAACAAAGTCATGTGACCAACCGTAAACATGTGACTACATCAACTAGCTTCCGTAGACTGGCTGCTTCAACTCAATGCAGAGTTCTTACGGCAAGCCCCTAGCGGTTGATGGAATGACTGCAAAATGCATGATGTCATTATTTCTTTGCCCCGAACTATATGAAATAGGGCCACGGCGAAATGAGTCCAGTTCGACAAAATAAAAGTTTCTGAAGTGTAAATGAGCATATTATGTATGTATGTGTGTGTGTATATATATATATATATATATATATATATATATATATATATATATATATATATATATATATATATATATATATATATATAATAGATTTGTATATGTATATAAGAGGTCTGAAGGAATATGTTCGTGGTAAAATTATAAAATATAATTTATTCTGCATTCAAATATTCTCGAAATGGATTTCCGCGACACGACTTAGGCCTATTTCGTCGTGGCACGCCCCAAATGTTTTATTTAGCATTAAGATAATCAGTTCCTGCAGGCTCCTGCACGCTCCCACTCCCAAAATGCATATACAGTAGCTTATCATTTTCTTGCCATAGACATATCCCCACTTATCTACGATAATTGAGAGTTTACTTGCTACCATGATTGCATGTACTATTCATTATGGGTTATTAAGCACTTCGGATTATAAACAAAGCCACCCATAACTTTCCAAATTGTACGTTTTAGCATATTTATAACTATACTTAAAATATTGTTGACAAGAATATGTATAGGGTCGTGACCTTAAAGATTTCCACTCCATTTAGTGTCTTTGAATTCCTACAGTGTGGCAAAACCAATAAGCCAGTCGGTAATGAGGTTTTTAAAGAAATATAGGCCTGAACAAATATATTTGCTTTGGGAGAAGATGGCAGAAGACTCCCTCACTGTCTGCTACACCTTTACCATGGGTCAGATCACCTCTCAATGAGAGTCATCTCCCGTGTCATTTAGAATTGCCCAATTCACTTCGGCTTGGTCATCTGTTACGGAATTTAATCTGCGCTTGGCGCTTGGTAAGATAACAGTGCAGTAAGTTCATTCATTTTTGTGTAAAAAAAAAAGTGGGAGGGAGATGGAAAGTAGAGCTCAGTCTGCCAGTGAAGATCATATTTCATGATTATATTAATCAGTCAGTTGGGTCGGAGACATGAGAGGATTGATTGCTCCCCTGGACAGATTGGGAGTGGTGGCTGCTTCCAAAAACCTGTCTGTCTGCACATGTCCAAAAAGATGATCAGGCCTTGTCTGCATAGGAACTCATTTGATATGAAATAAAGCAAGAGGGTGTATGACTGTGCTGTATATGGGCTCTATCCTGAGGAACTACTGTCCCCAGTCACTCCGGTGGTGAGGAGAATATTGTAGCGTGTCTAAGTTTCTAAAAGTATGTGAGCACAGTTAATGTGTTGTAATGGTTCTGATAGGCTCTGTTACCTGGGCCAGGGTTGGGGTACCACCCCCTTCCGGGGGGTAATTTGTGTGGTTTTGGGGTTTTAGGGAGATTACGAGGAGGTGTGTGTGAGTTGGAGGTCCTAATCGTGAAAAGTGTGTTCTTGTGGCGTGGCCGACAACAGTCAACATTAAAAGTACCGGTTAATGCTAAACTGTCTCATCATTGGCACGGAACGTTACATTTTATACATTTATACTCTTCTTTAGGTTATTATGCCTAGCCTAGGTTACATTGTTTTATTCCAATTAATGCATAAGTATGCCATCATTGTTTGGGATTACACCAGAGGAGAATGGTGTTGTGCCTTTCTGCTTTGGGAGTGGAACATCCGTCACAGACCAGGGGGGTATTCCAAGTATGTGGATTAGTGACACACTTGGGTACGTTAATTCAGAGTCAGGGGTAAACCTCCTAATAGAAGAGATGTATGGCTCCATTCTACTAACAAAGCAATGCTGTAGGGCTCTTGTTGTAGGAGGTTTACTCTGAGTTAACTTACCCAGGTCTGTCACTAAACCATGTACTTGGAAAACCCCCCAGGTCAGAATGGACACTAAACCACGTACTTGGAATACCCCCCAGGTCAGAATGAAAGTCAGAGGCCAGGAGCAGTGTGTTTTTGTTTTTTTATGACCTTTGCTGCCCTCTGCTGTTCAGTGTTCAGAACTGCAACAAGCTTTTAATTTGTAAGTTATTTGAAAACAGCAGTATTGTGCCCACCCAGACTTAAGTTTTTAAGTAATCTCTCAAAATGACAATGTTTTGTTGTCAGTTTTTTGAGTTGAGTAGAGTTGAGTATTGCTTTTACATCTGCATAGATAGTTTTGCCATACAGTGCATAATGACATGACCTAGTCACACAGAACACCAGTCAACCCAGTTGGAACTCAAAACCCACTTACATCTAACATTGCCAAGGATCAGTATTGTATAAGCATACCTTTACTCCATGCATTCAGTATTGTATAAGCATACCTTTACTCCATGCATTCAGTATTGTATAAGCATACCTTTACTCCATGCGTTCAGTATTGTATAAGCATACCTTTACTCCATGCATTCAGTAAGTGAAGAAATATACAGGTCCTGCTGCATCAGTATCTAAAGACGGTGATGCATCACTGATACCCAGCACAGCAACAACTTATTCCTGATCCCGAGTCATTCCACAAAACATCAGATAATTCAAATAAAACTGATGAAATGTATTTTAGTTGGACACCAAACATGAGCTATCACTTTCATTTTGGGTATGTGCTTCACTGCCTGACCCGTGTCAAAGCACACACACACACCCACACACCCACCCACACCCACACAGTATAAACAGACAGATGGCTAGAGAGGGAGAGGAGGGGAGGGGGTGAAACTATGTGCTGTGTGTGCAGCTGTATGCCAGTGTCCAGGGGGGAGCAGTTTGTTTGAGTTCAGCAGGAAGTCGTCTGTTGTTTATCTGGACAGTATCAGCTCCTCTGCTCTCCCAGAGCCTCTTGCGTCAGATGGACACTCCGCTTCTATCCAGTTTGTAACCGCGACAGAGCACGGCTGCCCCTCACCCCAGTACTCTCTCTGCCTTGGTCTCCTAGGATGGGTCGCCCCGGTTGGACTCTCTGGGTCGTGGTGGTGCTTATCGGGGACAGCTTGGCCGGGCCTTACCGTCCCGACGCAGAGCCCGGGCCCCTTGAAACCAACAACATCGAGGAGCTAGAGGTGCCCCCAGAGGTGAGTGGGACGCTGGCCACTGGACCCTCCTGGCAGTGAGACGCTGGCATGAGGCAACAGAGCTTTGCGGTTCATAAAATGGCCAAAATATGTTAAAATGTGTATAAATATGTTTGCGCTGCCCCATTACCCCAGGGTAGTTAATGTGTGTAAATATTCTCATTAGGTAATTTATTGTTTCAAATAAGAAGTATTCTCGGAACATTTACAGTTGTGCAAGTTGCAGATTCACCATTACTGCATGTTTACTTTGATGTTTATGTAGTTTAAAAGTCTTGTTAATATATTAGTCTTTCATAAAGATGTATTTCAGACTTACAAAGCTTTGAATCGTTTCAGTACTAGGAAATGTACTGTATACACTTCATTCAATGTCATTTATTAATATATAAACATAAACATGCCTCTTAAAGTATATTTACAGGAAGATATGTGGTGTGACAAAGTTTGCATCATGTTAACCACCAACACAAGATATTTAACATCTTATTTTGCGTATAACTAAATTTTATTTGAAAAATCACCGTCCATGTCAGTTTTATGCTAAAGGCCTGTAAATTGTACCTATAACTGTAATAATAATATTGATAAAAAATGATAAGCAAGCCAGTTGGAGGACTTGTATGTGTACACAGGAAAGGAAACACTCACTCCTCTGTCTCTTTAAGAGTGGGTGGGATCACTTCGACTATTTCAGGAAGTAGGAAGTGGAGTGTGTTTACAGAAGTGTACACACACACACATACACGGAGAAACTTTGCAGCTGTTCCACAAATTCTCTGCAAAACGATTATTTTTATTTTTTTTATCTCTGACCACAAGAAGGAGATTTGAACTTTACTATTCCACTCTGTTCGCTGAAGAAAAGGTTCCTCCTGCTCCAGCTGAGTCACAGAGTGGTCAAAGTCCACATGTAGCACCCGGCTGGACCACTCCCCACCCCGCGCTGGCCATTGCCACTCGTCCCTCACAGATTCTCACGCAGACGCGGTCATCGCCTGTCCTCATCTTTGCCTTTTTCTTGTGTCCTGTCTGTTGTGTTCTGTGGGGGGGTCAGTTGGACGGTGCCATGTCTGATGCTGAGCTTGTCCCGCACCACTATCCCGCCCAGCGCGCGGCCAAGGTGGCCGTCCACTACCTCAACACCCGCCATGCCTCTCCCTACAGCTGCATCGAGCTGAACCGTGTCCACAAGGCCAGCCTGGAGGTGAGCTCACCATAGAATACACACACACACACACACACACACACACACACACACACACACACTTACACAGGCACACACACACTTACACAGGCACAAAGTCAGACAGACAGATAGACATACATATCTACATGTACATACAATGGCAAATGTAATGTTCACAAAACGACTTGCTGACACACACACTTACACAGGCACAAAGTCAGACAGACAGATAGACATACATATCTATGTACATACAATGGCAATGTAATATTCACAAAACAACTTACTGACACACACACACACACATCCAAATGCACTCCTAGGCAGTGTGTACAGGCAGGTTTCAGTAATAATACTATGGTGTCCTTATCAGTTGAAAAGGGCTGGAATGCAGCTAACATAAAACTGGTAGGAACGGTGCTGGTTCAGACTGAGGTCACAATGCATTGCCTCACCGTGTGTCCTCTCACTTGATGGACACTGATGTGTTTGACTGTCTTCCTCAGGACTTGGGACAGGCTGGGAAAAAGTACCGCCTGCAGATCTCACTGAAGGAATGTGTCAGCAATGTAGGTACCGGAATATTTATGGCTTTTCTGACAAAGACTGTGTGTGTGTGTGTGTGTGTGTGTGTGTGTGTCTCCCCAATCACACCCTAGACTCTGTGTTGTAATAGGTGTGGGTGGGTGGGTATGCAGTTGTCATGACTGCATAGTTATCACGGTAAACACACTTGTTCCACAGCACACTGCACTACAACTACAGGATTGTGATTGAGGAAGTGTAGTTTGGGATGGTTGTATTTTATATTTTATTGGTTGGTTTTAGAAACACATTATAATATATGGAAATGAGTATGTCCGTGTAAGCAAGTAGTAGGTTGCCTATGGCCTGTCGTTATTACAATGTGAAGTGTATTACAATGTGAAGTGTTTCCAGTCAGGATTTTATATCCAAAAAATGAAAAGGTTGGATGTAAGCCCAGATAGTGATGTCTAAAGGAGCTTGCACACTTCTCCAACAAACACAAACAAACTCCAACATTCTAAATCAGTAGGTAGTCTTTAGAATGTTCATAAAACCAACTGCCAGTCCACACTGTGGCGTCTCCATCCAACAAACGCCAACAAAGACGGCCGGCCCACACTGACCCAACTGTTGGTGTTTGTTGGAGCAGTGTACAAGCTCCTTAAGCCGTTTCTTCCTCCCACCTCCCGCCCTGCTGTGCGTGTGGTCAGACGGACCTGGGCCAGTGCTTGGCGGAGGTGCTCTTCCCAGGGGAGCAGGAGCAGAGGGCTCCCCAGGTGCAGTGCTCTTGTGAGGGGCTGAAGAAGCTGAACACCAGGGCGGAGGAGGACGCCCTCTTCCAGCGGCTAAACACCTCCAACAGCCCGCTCTCCGGGTGCAACATACCAGGTACTGCACCTGTGCCCACACCTGTAGCTGCACCTGTGCCCACACCTGCCTGTGCACGCACTATTACAATAATCAGCAGTTATTTTGGTAATTGGTTTGTTTTATACGTGCAGATCGCTTATGAAAGTGTGTGTGTGTGTGTGTGCATGTGTCTGTGTGCTCTGTGTGCATGCGTGCGTGTGTGTGCAGATAGCTATGGTAACATTGCTCCAGAGATGAAGCCCATGTGGCACTTGGGCGCTGCAGCAGCGAGCTTCGTCATGCTGAAAGAGTCCAACGAGAGCACACTCTACAACATGGCCCAGGTGGCCAACTTCACCCAGCTGGTGAGACACACACACACACACACAAAGCACGCGCACAAAACACACACACAAAGCGCACGCACAAAACACACACACAAAAAACACACTAAAAAACACACACCTACACACACACACACACACACAAAGCACTAGTAACCTACACACTTCATCTCCACATACAGGACATTTCACATACATGTTAGTGTAATTTAAGTGATTCATTATGGTCTTCTCCTTAACCTGGTGCAGCCTGGGTTATAATCTGCCTCACTACCAGTGCAATAATCAACATCTGCAAAGTAACTAAATGTAGTGGCAATGTAAAATAAATTACCTATTAGCATTGCTTGGAGCGCAGGTTGGTAGAAGATAGTTAGCCTTCAGTGAAGTGCACAGAGAAAAGCGTGTGTGGAGGTTCCTCTGTAGCCACTCAGCCACACCATTTAGGCTCTAGTCAAGCGCTGACTAGGACGTGTGAACTTGTCCAATTGCTCACTAACTTGTCTCTCTTCCCTTGTTGTGACAGGAGACTGAGAATGACCAGCTGAGGTTTAAGTATCACATCCTGCTTCATGACATGATCTCTCAGGTGCAGTAAACTCATTCCTACTTCAGCACCACTAAGAGTGCTAACCAGCTTTCTCTCTTATTTTTACAGTTAATAACAGTTAATAGTGGAGCGGTTAAGCGCACATAATGAAGTATTGTGCATTTTATGACTAAAGCATGGCATTTTGTTCAGTGTTTCTACACACCTTGAAGTTTAATTTCAGATGTGGAGGCACTTCAGATCTGACCTCTGGGGCTAGATATTTGCTGTATAATATACACATCTTTGAGGAGTAAAATATTTTTACAAGTCATTCCAGAGTTCTACTATAAAGATCTAGAACTTACATTAACTGCCATTCAAACTGGTCGCTTGAGTTCATTATGACAGTATCAAATGGAACCTTTAATTGGCAACATTCTAATCACATACAAACACAAGTATTTGTCTCAACATTGTTTTCCTTTAATTAGAGTGCATGAAAATGCAATCTACTGTTATCCCATTTCTTATTACAGTGCATGAAAATGCACTGTACTGTTCTTCCTAGGCAACTTCAACAACTTCTTCTTATTACTTGTTTCTTCTTTCTTATTAGTTGAAAATGCATTATTCTTCCTAGGCAACTTCAACCTTCTTCTTTTTCCTTTTCCTTCCTAGGCTACTTCAACAACTTCTTCTTCTTCTTATTATCATTGAACACTTTTTTAACTTGAACAGAAACTTTCATTCAAACTTTGTAACGTAGGGTCTTCAAACAGATTGGGTTGGTATGACTTTTCAACTTTGAAACTTTTATACATTTTAAACTATTAAAGAAAAAAACTTTTTAAAATCCCCATAGACTTAACATTGCCGATTGTGACATCATAATACGGCCGTTAAGCAATTAGAATCCTATGGCAGGAGTTCAGGCCACCTGCAGCCTCAGGCTTTAAGCATACAATCTGGGTCAATTAAGACTACACATCCTATTCAACTGTTTCCTCTGCCCAAAACTGTTTCAAAATAAAAGTCCTCACTACAATAATCCACTGTTAAACAATGTAACCCATTAAACTACTGAACTTTTTACATTCAACTTTTAAACGGTCTACTTTTAAACTATCATTAAACTATCTATCTATTAAACTAGCTGTCTATCAACAACTTTTAAACTATCTACATTCAACTTTTAAACTATATACATTCACTAGCTGTCTATCAACAACTTTTAACTTGTCATCAACTGTCAACACTTTTCATCAACTATGACTCCTACCCACTGTAGCTAGTTAGCATGGTTAGCAAAGTTAGCATGTTAACATTGTTAGCATTTTTAGCAAAACTGCTAAAAATGATTTTAGCTAGGTTAGCTAAGTAACATGGTTAGCATGTTAGCATGCTAGTTAGCATAACTGTTAAAATGATTAGCTAAGTTAGCTAAGTAACATGGTTACCATAGTTAGCATGCTAGCATGTTAGCATGCTAGTTAGTTAATCATTTTTAGCAGTTTTGTTAAAAATGCTAAGTTAGCTAAGTAACATGGTTAGCATAGTTTTAGCAAAACTGCTAAAAATGATTAGCTAGGTTAATTAAGTAACATGGTTAGTATAGTTAACATGCTAGTTAGCATAGTTAGCATAACTATTAAAAATGATTAGCTAAGTTAACTAAGTAACATGGTTAACATAGTTAGCATAACTACTAAAAATGATAAGCTTGGTTAACTAAGTCACATGGTTAACATAGTTAGCATGTTAGCATTGCTAACATAGTTGGCATGTTTAGCAAAACTGCTAAAAAATGTTAGCTAAGTAGCATGGTTAGCATTGCTAGCACTACTATAAAACATTAGCTAAGTAGCATGGTTAGCAGAATTACAAATCTTAGCATAACTGCTAGCAAACATTAGAGCCATTCCAACTTTTAGTTATCGTCAAATATCTACCTATACACAGCCATTAAACTATTTGAATATCAACATTCATTAAACTGCTAGAAAACGTTAGCTAAGTAGCATGGTTAGCAGGTTAGCATTGCTAACACTGCTATAAAACATTAGTTAAGTAGCATGGTTAGCATAGTTAAAAAATCTTAGCATAACTGCTAGCAAACATTAGAGCCATTCCAACTTTCAGTTATCGTCAAATATCTACCTATACACAGCCATTAAACTATTTGAATATCAACATTCATTCTACTTCCAGTCTGTCAACTTTTAAACTATTTACCTTCAACTTTTAAACGGTCTACTTTTAAACTATCTATTAAACTAGCTGTCTATCAACAACTTTTAAACTATCTACTGTCTATCAACAACTTTTAAACAGTCTACTTTTAAACTATCAACTTTTATTAAGCTGTGCAACCACCATGTCTATCCTAGCATCACCGTAGTAACCATCTCTGTATTATCTGTTTTAACTATACATGATATTTTACATCACAACTTTAGCATTTTCATGCACTGGTCATTCCTTGGAATTGCATTTCTAGTTCTTATTTTTCTTCTACGTATTTGTGCGTTTTTAATTCAGCTTCAACCGTTTGACGTAGAAACTTCAAACTGCGTTGCGTAGGTCTTACTTAGGTGACTTCAGCTATGTATTTTTCAACTTTGTAACTTTTATACTTTTTGAACTATTAATTAAAAACTACTAAAAAATTCCCCATAGACTTAACATTGGCGATTATGACATCACAGTAGGGCACTTAGAATCCTATGCCAAGTGTTCCGGCCAGAGCCATATGGTTCCGGCCACCTCCAGCAACTGTCTGTCTCAGGCTTTAAGCATACAATCTGGCTCTCTTAAGACTACAGATCCTTTTCAACTGTTTCCTCTGCCCACAACTGTTTCAAAATAAAAGTCCCCACTACAATAATTCCCTATTAAATAATTTAACCATTTAAACTGTCAGTTAACATTAACTATGCCTCTAGCCTACTATACCACCACCTACCTAGCAACCATTGAAATTAAGCATCTATGTCCGTTTCCATAGCAACCAAGATGATTATACTAGCAAACCACTCTAGTAACTCTTTTATTTCTGATAGTAGCCACCATGGACAACCTAGCAATGACTTTGAGTACCCTAGCAACAGCCTAGCAACATTCACAGTTAAAACCTAGCAACCAGCATAGCAACCACCATAACTACTCTAGCAACAGTCAGTTGTCATCAACTTTGACTCCCGTCAACTGTTTCCTTTCCCCACAACTGTTTCAAAATAAAAGTCTTCACTGCTATAATCCCCTATTAAATTATTTAACCATTTAAACTATCCAACTATTTAAACTATCCAACTATTCCAACTGTCAGTTGTCATCAACTATGACTCCCGTCAACTGTTTCCTCTGCCCAAAGCTGTTTCAAAATAAAAGTCCTCACTACAATAATTCCCTATGAAATATTTGAACCAATCCAACTGTCAGTTGTCATCAGCTATGACTCCCGCCAATTGTGTCCTCTGCCCACAACTGTTTGGCAGCCTGGGCTTTTCAGTCAACTAGTGTGATCAACTCCCAATCTATATTCAACTTTTAAACTGTCTACTTTTAAACTATCAACGTTTATTAAGCTGTGCAACCACCATGTCTGTCCTAGCGTCATTTTCATGCACTCATAATTCCCTGGAATTACATTCTCTAGTTTCCTTTTAATGTCATGTCTTGATGGCTATGAATGTTCAGGCTAACAGTCTCCTGAGCAAGAGCAAAGATCTGTGCACTTGAGAGCAGCCTTTTTGCACCTGCAACGCATAGTACACCCTTTTTTGCAGCCACAATGAATCAGTTCATAACAGCTGTTATAATGTGTGTGCGCGCATGCATTTCTAAAAGCCAGCACTTGACCACTCTAATGCCTCTGCTTGTGTAGGAGATCCTGCACTGGAAGCTGCTGGTGGCCTGGTCTCCAGCGGGGGGCGTGAGTGTGCCACAGGCAGACTGGGAGCCCAAATGCCACCACTGTGAGCTGCCTTCGGCCAAATCAACGCCAGAGGCCACCAAACCATCTTCAGCCAGCTGAACCCCACATGATCAATGCCAGGTTACCCTGAATCCCTCACATTCCCACATGATCCATGCCAGGTCACCCTGAACGGTCAGCAACAATCCCCAAGATGAAGAGAAAAGCACTTAAGGAGTAGGACGGTCATGGTCATTATGGTTAATGTGAGCAGACTCGTTGGTTAGCTGTTTAGCCAGGGTTGTATGACCGGTTTGTTCCACAGATTAAGTGTTAAAAGTACTCAGAACGGGAGCTATAAGCATATTACTCCAGTTTACGTGTGCAACTGCTTGTACCATCACTGATTTTGATATAAAGCCAAATAAAGTTCACTGATTTTGATATAAAGCCTAATAAAGTGTTGTTAAATATGTATAAGGGTTTGGTCATTGATATTGCATAGACACAATGCTCTAATCAGCACAAATAAACATCCACACAAACATCCACTGGACAAATGAAAATGGGTAATTCAGCACTTTTGTTTACTTTGAAGTTTTGTCATATAGACTGGTGTTTTTTAACTTTCAGTTATGTTTATCTGTTTATGATAGACAAAAAAAGTGTGCCCCAGAAACGGGAAGAGACTGCATTGTTGAACCTATATCCTACGGCAATCACACTCTTGATTATAGTGGCTATGTACACGGACTTCCTGATTCAATTAGAGTATAATTCACAAGGCTTTGATTTGATTTGATATTGATTCACACACTCAGGCCTGCATTACCAGTTTTGTTTGGATGTGAAAATATTTTCAGAGAATGCTGCACTGCAGGACCCTCTCAGCGCTCACGGTTACAGTCTGTAATGAACTTTTGTCATAATTGAAGACACAAATGGTAATGGAATTATAACATTTTTAATTCCACAGACTACATCATCCGCTGTACACAGTACAAATGCAATTCACTGTACAGGCCCAGTCCACCTCCCTGACCAGACGTAGTCTAGTCCAGTGGGACGCACAGGCCATACAGTCCTGATGGAGGAAAGTCTAAAAATGTATAAATTACTCTGTTGGTGGAAAAGGATAGATCTTTGTAGGGGGAATAATCTGGTGTACACTTTTTGGAGTTTTGACCTCAAGCTCATGTAGTCTGAGCTCTGTTATTCAAACAGTGGCAGTGGCTGCGACGTTTGCTCCACTGGAAAACAAATGCCAACCTGGGACACAGTTCATGCTTTTCATTAAACAGACGACAGCAGGATGGGTGGAGATATGAACGAAGAGGAAACGCGTACCATAAATATACACATCTGAGCTGAACAGCACCACCCCTACTGCCCTCACTGTTGAATCTGCCACTGGCAACCCAGGTCTGAAATGAGACCGCCAAATATTTCCTAGACAGTATGGTTCTTGCGTGTATGTGTGTTAAAAGGCTCTCAGTTCTTCCATTTGCCTTTCTTGGCAGGAAGCTGTCCTGTGGCCTCCAGGTATTTGTTGATGAGGTCCTCCTGGACGGCCGGCAGGCAGGGCTGGTATCGGCTGTACTCCATCGTGTACTCTCCCTTCCCCTGCAGACCAGCGCACAGACAGAGGAGCAGGCCAGAGAGAGAGAGAGAGAGAGAGAGAGAGAGAGAGAGAAGCAGGCCAGAGAGAGAGAGAGAGGGAAGAAGATGTCAGACCGCAGAAGAGAAAGCAGACAGAGGAGAGAGGCAGGCCAGAGGAAGACAGACCGAGAGAAAGAACAAGAGGGAGTAAAAGATGTCAGATCACAGAAGAGAGAGACAGAAAGTGCAGAGTGGAAACAGACGGAGAGAAAAAGACATGTCAGAGGAGAGAGAAAGAACGAGAAGAAAAAGACATGTCAGAGGAGAGAGAAAGAACGAGAAGAAAAAGACATGTCAGAGGAGAGAGAAAGAACGAGAAGAAAAAGACCAGATGTGAAGTCAGTCCCAAAAGAGTGGCTAACCCAATAACAGGCATGTTAGAGAGAGTCTAAGTGCATGAAATGTGTCGCTCAGAGACGTGTTTGTTCAGAGGCAGCTGTGTCCAAGGGGAGCTTACCTCAGTGCAGGACCGCAGCTCGGTCGAGTAGCCGAACATGTCGTTCAGTGGGACCTGGAATCAGAGAGAAATCATTCAAGGCAGGGCGGTCAAAATTGTGCCCAGATAAGGCTCCCAGATAATGTTTCAGACGGCAGTTTGATGGTGTGATTGTGTGCTTTGTTACTATTCTTGCATGAACAGATATATTAAGCAGAAGGAAACAATACTACAAGTAGTGTGTGTGTGTGTGTGTGTGTGTGTGTGTGAATATACTGTGTACTAAACAATTAACACACACGATAGCAAGCCCTGCTCACGACCCTTCTATATTCATAAGAACTTCCTACTGCACTAGATAACATGGTAAAGAAAAGTGTGATTAGTGGGGTACCTGATCGCTACAACGCTGTGGGCAACACGTGGTCACATCTCGCCTGTTCTAGTCTCTGGTTGTGGGTGTGAGGTCTACTTACATCCGCATAGAGAGTGAAGTAATCTTCCGCTCCGTCCTGTCCTGTGATGACGCCATGGCGACGGTTGACCCCGGCGATGACCGGTCCCTGGAACTCATTGGGTGCGACGATCTCCACCGACATGATCGGCTCCAGGATCACAGCATTAGCACTATCCATAGCTACGATGAGGAGACAATCATTTAGAACGCACGTGATAACGATCATGTTCACTTTCTGAAATGTTCTTTGGGAAAGGTTTGGGTAGGGTACTCAGGTCACCATCAGAGTAGAGTTACAGTATATAGAATAAAGCTCTTGATTCAGCAAGATGTAAGCCAGTTTTATACTTTAACGACTTCTAAGAATAACCTCAATCTATGTTTTCGCTACATGCAAACCCACCACGTCTTTTCCTTTTGTTTATTCAGTATACTGGCCAACGTCTCAAGGCCTCCTGTGTCTCACATATGAGAGCACAGGGAACCATCTTCCCTACAGGGACCGGAGTGACCCTCCTCTTATGGTCAGGGTAACGATAGGTCGGCCAGGGTTCCATTCATTTTAGCGTCTGCTAGATACCAGTGAAGTTCAAATCAGTACACCAGTAACCAAGTCGGGTCGTCAGGGTCCTCACCTTGCTTGAGAGCGCCTTCTCCAGCGCGGATGAAGGAGATCTCGTTGGAGTCGACCATGTGGCTGGCTCCATCGTCCAGTACGAACCGCACACCGGAAATCTTGTGTGCGGTCAGAGGCCCTTTCTCACAAGCCTCCCTGAAGCCCTGGAGAGAAAGAGAGAGAGAGAGAGAGAGAGAGAGAGACAGACAGACAGACAGACAGACAGACAGAGAGAGAGAGAGAGAGAGAGAGAGAGAGACAGAGAGAGACAGAGAGAGACAGAAAGAGAGCGATTAACACACAGTTATTATTACTGAAGCCCTGAAGAACAGAGGTTACATTCGTATCAGTATCATGTCCCAACTGGGCAGTCTGTTCCCTGGTGACCCTCCGCACTGCTCTGCGCTGCGCTGCGCTGCGCTGCCTTACCCTCTCCACAGACGGGACGAACTGCTTGGGGATGTTGGTCCCGATGGTGCGGTCCTCAAACTCCAGTTTAGTGTAGCTCTCTGGCTCCAGCGGCTCCAGAACCCCGATGACTTTACCATACTGGCCCGAGCCCCCAGACTGTTTCTTATGAGTGAACTCAAACCTGCAGGGGACACAAACATGGGTCATGGGTCACATATTCTCTTGCAGAGAAAGAGCCTGGGAATGACAGATTTAGTGTTCCATAACATCAGAACAAATCCCTGATGGAAACAAATATGTCTATTTATACCTAAACTTTTCAGATGGTAAAATGGCATTTTAAATGACACCAACTATTGCTCTGGGTTCGGTGTAAGTCATTAAGTCATGATGTTAAAACTTACGGCACGGTTCAGTGTAAGTCATTAAGTCATGATGTTAAAACTTACGGCACGGTTTGGTGTAAGTCATTAAGTCATGATGTTAAAACTTACGGCACAGGTCATTAAGTCATGATGTTAAAACTTACGGCACGGTTCAGTGTAAGTCATTAAGTCATGATGTTAAAACTTACGGCACGGTTTGGTGTAAGTCATTAAGTCATGATGTTAAAACTTACGGCACAGGTCATTAAGTCATGATGTTAAAACTTACGGCACGGTTCAGTGTAAGTCATTAAGTCATGATGTTAAAACCACGGCACGGTTTGGTGTAAGTCATTAAGTCATGATGTTAAAACTTACGCACAGGTCATTAAGTCATGATGTTAAAACTTACGGCACGGTTCAGTGTAAGTCATTAAGTCATGATGTTAAAACTTACGGCACGGTTTGGTGTAAGTCATTAAGTCATGATGTTAAAACTTACGGCACAGGTCATTAAGTCATGATGTTAAAACTTACGGCACAGGTCATTAAGTCATAGTGTTAAAACTTACGGCACAGGTCATTAAGTCATGATGTTAAAAACTTACGGCACAGGTCATTAAGTCATGATGTTAAAACTTACGGCACAGGTCATTAAGTCATGATGTTAAAACTTACGGCACAGGTCCAGTGATGGTCTCCCTGAAGGCCACTTTGGGCTTGCCCATCACACACGGGCAACCATACTCCCTCTCCATCCTCTACACACACACAGACACACACGTTCAGTTTCAGGTAGTACTAGAACACCTACAATGTTGCATCGCTTAGACAAATTGTAAGAACTAAATGCCAAGAAGGAAAAAATAAACACTGATTAGAGGGAGATTGGGTTTGGATGTAGCATACTATAGGTCATAATGTTATGCTAGTTGTCGTTAATGTACATATATCATCATTTAACATACAACGTACAGTGCTGTGCAAATCTGCTTTAGTGTGTCTATATGTTTAGATTTTAGAACATCATTTCATTTTGAGATTCCTTCATTTTAATAAAAACACTCTTTCAAACAAAGCGCCTAAATATCTATCTTATGACATGAGTAAGTTTGAACAGGAAGGCAGAGAGGAAGCTGCAGCGCTTGGAGATGGTGATGGCCACTGGGACGTCCGGCTACCTGGGAGTAGATCTCCAGGTGCAGCTCCCCCATGCCAGAGATGATGGTCTCTTTGCTCTCCGGGTCGTAGTGAACCCTGAAGGTGGGGTCCTCCCGCGTGAAGCGGTTGATGCCTTTTGAGAACTTATCCGTGTCAGTCTAAATATCAAAAGAACACAGCAGAAAGAGACCCATTTAAACAATCGTGTAGCTACTGTGCCTATGAGTGTGTGTGTGTGTGTGTGTGTGTGTGAAACACGTGTTATGAGCATGTCCTGAGTATTTACCTTGTTGGACGGTTTCATGGACATCGAGATCACAGGATCAGGTACATGAATCGATTCCTACAGGCCAAAACATTTACATTTAGATGATTTACAAAGTATCCCCGCTAATACAATAGATAAATGCAACTTTACTTCACACACTAAGAAATTGTACGTTTTTTCCCAGGAATCCATTTTCAGTGCAATGATGACAGTAATAGAATATGACTTGAAGCACTTGAAAACATTTTTGGCACTGTGAGGATGTGTGATGTGTCTTCCTGCATACGCACCATGGAGAGGTCTGCACTGGTGCGAGCAGTAAAGGTATCTCCACTGGCACAGTCGATGCCAAACAGGGCACAGATGTCCCCAGCAAACACCTCCTCCACATCCTGCAGTGCACAGGAAATGACACGGACAGGGTCGGTCAGTCAGTCACTCAGCAGCAGCGGTCAAATGAAAAGTGTTTCTCCACACAAAGCATCGCTTCTCAAACTAAACTTCTACCAACATTCACTCAGCATCTCACCAACTCTCATCTATAGTGGGAAACACTTTGCAAACTGAACTAATAGACTTTGCCTCACTGGGGCAGAGGTAGCGTAGTGGCTAAAGAGCTGGGCTAGCATGCAGTATCCAGTGAATGGGGCGGTGGTAGCGTAATGGCTAAGGAGCTGGGCTAGCATGCAGTAGCCAGTGAATGGGGCGGTGGTAGCGTAATGGCTAAGGAGCTGGGCTAGCATGCAGTATCCAGTGAATGGGGCGGTGGTAGCGTAGTGGCTAAGGAGCTGGGCTAGCATGCATGGGGCAGTAGTAGCGTAGTGGCTAAGGAGCTGGGCTAGCATGCATAAGGAGCTGGGCTAGCATGCAGTAGCCAGTAAGGTGGGAGTGCCCTTGACTGCCCTTGGCACTAAACCCTGAGTTGCTCTGGGGAGACTGGCCCTTGTAATAATGGATGTATGTAAAAGCATCACCCAAATGAGTAAGGAAATAAAGTAAGTAGGTGTGCAAGGGTCTCTTGTAGACGACCCTCTGGAGTAGGTCAACTGCCCTGTGAGGCGTCACAAGTATAAGTATAGTATATATACTCTTTTGATCCCGTGAGGGAAATTTGGTCTCTGCATTTATCCCAATCCGTGAATTGAAGCACACACTAACCCCGGCGCAGTGAGCTGCCTGCTACAACAGGCGCTCGGGGAGCAGTGAGGGGTTAGGTGCCTTGCTCAAGGGCACTTCAACCGTTCCTACTGGTCGGGGTTCGAACCGGCAACCCTCCGGTTAAAAGTCCGGAGCCCTAACCAGTAGGCCACGGCTGCCCTCACGGCAACTCTGATGCCCTCACGGTCACTCTGATGCCCTCACGGTCACTCTGATGGCCACTCTGATGCCCTCATGTGATGCACTCACGGCCGCTCTGATGCCCTCACGGCCACCCTGATGCCCTCACGGCCACCCTGATGCCCTCATGTGATGCACTCACGGCCACTCTGATGGCCACTCTGATGCCCTCACGGTCACTCTGATGGCCACTCTGATGCCCTCACGGTCACTCTGATGGCCACTCTGATGCCCTCACGGTCACTCTGATGGCCACTCTGATGCCCTCACGGTCACTCTGATGCCCTCACGGCCACCCTGATGCCCTCACGGTCACTCTGATGGCCACTCTGATGCCCTCACGGCCACCCTGATGCCCTCACGGTCACTCTGATGGCCACTCTGATGCCCTCACGGCCACCCTGATGCCCTCACGGTCACTCTGATGGCCACTCTGATGCCCTCACGGTCACTCTGATGCCCTCACGGTCACTCTGATGGCCACTCTGATGCCCTCACGGCCACCCTGATGCCCTCACGGTCACTCTGATGGCCACTCTGATGCCCTCACGGCCACCCTGATGCCCTCACGGTCACTCTGATGGCCACTCTGATGCCCTCACGGTCACTCTGATGGCCACTCTGATGCCCTCACGGTCACTCTGATGGCCACCCCTGATGCCCTCACGGCCACCCTGATGCCCTCATGTGATGCACTCACGGCCACTCTGATGGCCACTCTGATGCCCTCATGTGATGCCCTCATGGCCGCTCTGATGCCCTCACCTCCATCTCTCCTGCGTGGAGGCGCACCAGGCGCTGCACCCGGACCTTCTTGCTGGTGCGTGTGTTGTAGATGTACTCAGTCTTCCTCAGGCAGCCCTGGTACACGCGCATGTAGGTCAGCTGACCAAAGCGTCCTGCCTGCCACACGAAGAGAGACAGTAAGGGAAGAAACCCTCTTGAAGGACACACTGGACCACGGATCGATGACCAATGTTGTTCTTTTGTCATTCCAAAACAGGTTGGTATATTAAAAAGAGAATGAAGTACTCAGGTCCCAGTTTAAAAACAAAACAGTAATAAAACAACAAAACCTGGGGGGTTTAGAGACAAACCTGGGTAAGTTAACTGCTAGCTAAGTGCTAAACCTCCTAACAGAAGAGCTGTATGGCTTCATTCTGCTAACAAAACAATGCCATAGGGCTCTTGTTGTAGGAGGTTTACCACTTACTCTGAGTTAACTTACCCAGGTTTGTCACTAACCAGCGTACTTAGAATACCCCCCTGGACAAACCATAGCTCTGCACAGATTCTGTATGATTCTATATGGAGCTCAGCAAATCCTCTGCCATGCTCGGAGCACAGTGCTTCTACACTCACCTCCAGTTTGAAGGCCAGGCCTACGAAAGGCTTAGATGCATCTCTGGTGGGGTCCATCAGGACTTTAGTGCCTTCACTTGAATCCCTAATGAACCCAAAACAGGAAAAAGAGGACTTGAGACATACACACCACTAAAAGCCTCCATCTCAAGGGAAAATACCTGTCAAAAGACTATGGATTCCAATATGAACATGATATGGGTAATGTGCAAAATCTTAAGTCAAAAGCTAACCTAATAACTAGACAAAACCTATTTGCTAATTTAACCATGGGCAAGACGCAGGATTTGGAGGGTTAGCTTCAGCCAGATCGCATCCACCGTCTTTAAAGGTGCTCTAAGCGATGCTGGGTAATGTACGAGAGCATTTTGCGTGTTGACAGACTTTGCACTTTGCCAGCCATTTTAAATTGGGGCCCTAAACGCGCTGTAGGTCTGTATGCACGGAGTGGCCTGTGCCATGGCCCTGTGTGCTGCCCCCTGCTGGACATCTGCACTCACTCGTCATTGTGGATGGCGTAGTTGTTGACCTCGGTGGGGTTGGGCAGGTACTCCAGCACGGCGTCCAGGAGAGGCTGCACCCCTTTGTTCTTCAGCGCACTGCCCACCAGCACAGGGGAAAAGGCACGCTGGACAGTGGCCCTGCGCACGGCAGCCTGGACACAGAGGAGAGAGAGAGAGAGAGAGAGAGAGAGAGAGAGAAGAGAAGAGAGGAGAGGAGAGAGGAACAGAGAGAGGAGAGAGAGGAGTGGAGAGAGGAGAGAGAGAGGGGAGAGGAACAGAGAGAGGAGAGAGAGGAGTGGAGAGAGGAGAGAGAGAGAGGCGAGAGGAAAGGAGAGAGGAGAGGAGTGGAGAGAGGAGAGGAGAGAGAGGGACACACTAGGTTACTCTATGCAGCAGTCTCCTCTGCTGTTGTGTGGTCAAGTGTTATGGGTGTAAACGGTGTCAAAACTATGTTTTGACCAAATAGTTGCTGGTGACATATTTAATATGTCCATATATACAGAAATCTGGAAATTTGGTTTCATCAATGATTACAGGGATCTCGGCATTGTTTTTCCATCTACATCAAGAACCACATCATGTCTTAGCCCAATAAGTTAGCAGAAATTATAGATATATATTTAATCTAATAAACACGAACATGAAGAGGGTCTGACACAATATTCCCATTCTGTTGCAGACATGCAATGTAACTGATAATTTTAAAATAGTCTGGCCAACTGAAAACACGCAATACAGGACTGTGCAGTAGCACCTTCAGGCCAACTGAACACAAGCAATACAGGACTGTGCAGTAGCACCTTCAGGCCAACTGAACACAAGCAATACAGGACTGTGCAGTAGCACCTTCAGCTCCTCCACGCTGGGGATCTTCTCCTCCAGAAACATCTCTCCCAGGATCTCGTCAGCGTTGGCCACACACTCCACCAGCTCCTGCCGCCGGTCAGCCGCCTCTGCACGCATCTCCGCCGGGATCTCATCAAAACGGATACTCTGACTGGACACACACACACACACACACACACACACACGTACATAGCATGAGGTCTCATACTCACTCACACACTACATACGCGCCTACTACATACCTCTTCTCATAACCTAAACACTTTCCCAACAAGGAGGACAGTTTACATGACACACAGTACATCGATCTCCATCTACACTAAAAATAAGCTATATCCAAGGCATGTACTCCACCCTAACAGCAATAACAAAACACAAGGGTGGCATATATTAATGACATGAATCACTCTCAATTGACAAAAATGCTACATTTGTCACAGTGCATCCTAGTGCCGGGCATTGCTTGGCATTACTGACGTCATTCTCAATCAGTTCAGTGATGGCGACACATTTCATCACCGCATGCGTCACACGTGTTCCTCACCCAAATGGCCCCTCGAAGTAGATGCTGCGCTCTTCGATGAGGTCCACTAGGCCCCGTAGGTTCCCCTCCAGGCCAATGGGGAGGTTCACAAACGCAGCGTTTTGGCTCAGTTTGGTCCTGGGAAACCACACAAGAGGTCAAGGCACAGTATGAAGACTTTTGATGTCAAAACATAAAATACCTCCGGACAGACAGCAAATGTATCACTCTTCAATTATTGTAAAGTTTTAAAGCTGCAGAAGCCTGAAGTACAAACAGTAAGTTGTCTATAGTGAGTTTGTTTTTGACAGTTGCTCTTTTATGTTTTTAATTACCATTATTCTTTGCTTTTGTTTATGTAAAGCACGTTGAATTATCCCCGTGTATGAAAAATGAATAAACTTGCCTTGCTTATAGAGTGGCGTTACATATAACCGCAGTGATATTATGGACTTGCCCTGACTACTCTGTATAATAACTTATATCATTTAATAGCTAATATAATTTCTTCTGATACTGGAGGTGTATTTGGATATGGATTTCCTCTGTGTATATGAACTGCACTGTAAGTCACATTGGGTAACAAACCTCCGCTAAACCAACAGCAGAGCCCACTGAGGGCCATAGTTCACCTGAGCTGCTGCAGGGCCCGGTAGGGGTTGGCGCCCATGCGGTCCAGCTTGTTGATGAAGGTGAGGAAGGGCACGCTGTAGCGCTTCATCTGCCTGTTGACCGTCAGGCTCTGGCACTGCACCCCACCCACCGCACACAGAACCAGCACCGCCCCGTCCAGCACTCGCAGTGAGCGCTCCACCTCGATGGTGAAGTCAACGTGGCCTACACAGGGGGGGGCAAAAGGAGAGTCGCCATTAGGAATGCTCCACCTCGATGGTTAAGTCAACATGACCTATCGTGAACTCATTATGGTCAAATAAAGAGGACAAAAGAGAGAATAAAGCAAAAGCAAAAGAGGAAAAGATAGATAGATAGATAGATAGATACTTTATTGATCCCCAGGGGAAATTCAAGAAAAGGGTAAATGATAAGGGCTTTGATGACGGAAAACAACCACTGGCTAAAAAGACAATCTAGGTGTAAAGCGATGACACAGGTTCTCCCATAGAGGTTCATCTCTGTAGCCTACCTGGAGTATCAATGATGTTGATGTTGTGCTGGTTCCACATGGTGTATGTGGCGGCTGACTGAATAGTGATGCCCCTCTGTCTCTCTAGCTCCATGGAGTCCATGACAGCCCCGACCCCGTCCTTGCCCCTTACCTGAAGGACAACACAAGGCATCGGGAACACGTTTTGAGACACCAGGGGATGCATCATTGTAGACTAGCGTTGAACAACACATTTGTTTAATGGCTGAATGTGACCTGTATGTCTTACTTCGTGCATTTCAGCTATCCGCCCAGTGTAGTACAAAATTCGCTCGGTGAGAGTGGTCTTCCCTGAGTCGATATGAGCAGAGATGCCAATGTTGCGTATTCTCTCGTTGGGGATGATGCCGGACGAACATGACCGACAACTATTTAACAGGACCTGTCAAACAACACGACGCGACACAAGTGTGTAATAGCAATAGTATCACAGACACCAATACAGATAATAATTACTTGACTTCATACTACAATAAAAGTTACATTCCGTTAACTATACAGTGAAAGTGTTAACATTAGATATGCCTGAAAGTTCACCGAGTATTAACGTTAGCAGGTTGGCTAACGTTAGCTACGATAAGATACCAGTGGTAACGTTACCTGTTTCAGAGTCAATGTCCCAGGTTTCTTTAAGCGTAGTTGACTTAAGGTTAAACCTGCTTTTAGGACTCTCATTTTGGGTATATGGTTCGGGCCACCTTTACACAACTGTGGATGGATGTCAGCCTGTGAAAGTCACGCCGGTTCGGTTGTGAAACGCCTGCTTTTTCCGGGACTACGGCAAAGTGTAAGGGACATTATAATGAAGTGACAGCAATAACATTGCGCCCCCAGTGTTTGAGGGATATAAAGACACCAAAATCATTGAAGCTAACTTGGAGGTTGGGATATTGCCATCAATTTGGGGTAGCCTGGGTAAACAAAGACGAGCCTGTTAATAATGAGCAAATTAAAATTTACCAACAGGTTTGTCTTGGTTAATCCAGGCTAATCTGAAGTGAGTGTAGACCTACTAATGATAAGATACAGAAAGTCTACCAAATTAATTTTAATTCTAAATGGTTACCATATTCACAGCAGGTAAACTTTCACAAGCATTTCAAGTGTTTATATACTTATGCAAATCTATATCTAATAATTTTTAATATATCGAATAATTAATTTTCTTCATGTGAAGTTGTTTCAGTACCAGTGTTTCCTTAACATGACACAGCATAAACTTCAACTTGAACTTCATCAAATTGACATATAAAAAAAAAGACAATGAGGCACAGTCGAATGCAAGAATAGTTTATTGAGGTTTTTTTTTTTTTTACTAAACATGATGTTATCAAGACTACGCCTACACAAAGAGATGTCAATTCCTCTGACAGGAAACTTTGGAAAGGCAGTGAGATATGTTAAAGGTGCTGTAAGCGATGCCACACATTTTTTAGGCTAAAACATTTTATCTCACTTATTGCAAACATCACCTAACCAGACGCTGTAAAAAAACACGATCTCTGTGGACAGCACAGGCTCCAGAAACGGAAACAAAAACAACCTACCTAGCCCATAAAAACATAACAAACTGTTCCAGCAAATCACAGACGAGATGCACGTTTAGGAGAGTTTCAATTGCACGGAAGCAGCACGGGAGGGAGGGGGAGGAAGTATCGAGCTGGCTCTCTGTTTTGTTTGAAAGTCAACAGAAGTGACGTTACCCAGCATCACTTAGAGCACCTTTTAGCTTCTTCTCTCATTAATTTGAACAAAATGTTGAGGATACACTAACAGTAGATTAATTATTCGCCAACTCTGTTATTGTGTTATTGGAATGAAACTCTCACTTCATTTTTAAAAAACAATACTATGATTAAAAGCCATGACATTCTGGTTTTATACACATCATGCAGTAACAATAGTTTGAGATTAGGATGTGGAGCTAAGCCACAAAATTATGGGAAATGTCAACTCTGTTAATTCTGCATAGATTAATGATAACAGAGTTGACAAAGATGTGCTGTCAACTCTGTTTTCAATGGCATTTAATGAGAGTGTCAACTCTGTTAATTTAAGATTTTGCTCTTAAAATGATGACTAAATATGTTTTTTTGTTTTAAATGTATGTGTTACAATTAATATTTTACCACATGATTTCTTTTGTAAAATTATATATGTAAATTATATATTTTTTAGAAAATATGCACCTCTTGGAAACTTGCCAGTGGAATGTGTTTTTTTTTTTTTATTTCAGGACAAAAAGTAGCAATCTTATCAAATTCAAAGTTGCTACAGTGACTGTAGAGACAATAATTCGCTAGGGAAGGCATAATTTAAAAATGTATCACATTTGCTAAATATATATAATTTGTTGAGTTTGTCTCCAACAGAGTTGACAGATTTTTCTGTTATTACATAATTTTTTCAAATAAAAAGGTTTAAGCTCAGCAAATACTTGTCATGTTAACTTTGAAGTGTGTTCAATGACTATAGAAAGTTTAATGATAAAAACTCATTACAATTTTTTTGGTTTCTCTCTACACTTGAAATGTACCCTGAATTATACAGTATAATGACCCACACACAAATAGAACTTTTGTAAAATGTTCATTTAGGTCTATACTTTATTGTTTGTAACTGATCTGATTGAATTTGATGGAAAATTACACTCTGTTTACATCATGAATATGGTGTACAACCATACAGAAACAACATTTTTGACATGGCAATATTATACAGCGGGGAAAATAAGTATTGAACACATCAACATTTTTTTCAGTAAGCATACTTCCAATGAGGCTACAGTATTTGCATTAAATCTTCACCAGACATTAATGTTAACTTAAGTAATCCACCTATATAAAAAATCCAAACATTAATGTCCATAAGTTGAGTTATATATTTGTACTGTGTTGTCTCTATGGACCTATGTGTCTTGAAGAAAGGTGATTGATTGATTATGAGTAAGAAAGTGTAATGGCACAGGAAAAAAAGTATTGAACACGCTAATAAAAAGCAGTACACAAAGGCAAGGAATGGCAAGGAACAGGCTGGAATCTATAAGTAGTTAGAGAGTAATTATCCCTCCTATCTGTGCAAATTAATATAAGCTGGGTTAGTACATATTGATGGGCTATAAAAAGGTTTTTCATTTCCAAGGTGTCACACAAGAAACATTTCATGATGGGTAAAAGCAAAGAGCTCTCCCAAGACCTTTGCAACCTTACTGTTGCAAAACATATCAATGAAACTGGTTACAGATGCATTTCAAAACTTCAGAATCATCCAGCAAGCAGTATTGGAGCCATTATCTGCAAGTGGAAGGAACATCACTGCATCATCAACCGGCAAGGCACAGGATGTCCTCGCAAGATTTCTGACCAGGAAGTCAGAAGGATAGTCAAAAGAGTAGCCCAAGAGCCATGGACTACTCGGAGAAAGCTCCAGAAAGACTTGGAGGCAGCAGGTACAATTGTTACAGAGACAAATAATGCACTCCACCGCCATGGCCTCGATGCAAGTTCACCCTGCAGAACTCTTACTGAAGAAAATCATGTCGAAGCACGTTAAAAGTTTGCTACACAACATTTGGACAAGCCTATGAAATACTGAGAGAATGTACATGTATTCTGGTCGGGCGAGAGCAAGATCATATTTTGAGGAGAAATGGCACTATGCATCACCCTAAAAATACCATACCAACAGTGAGGTTTGGAGGTGGAGGCATCATGCTGTTGGGCTGTTTACTGGCAGACTTCATACAATTGAAGGAATGATGAATGGAGTTATTTTGGTCTGGGAGAATCTTGCCATCCACCAGGATGATGAGGATGAGACATGGCTAGACCTTCCAGCAGGACAATGATCCAAAGCATTCAGCAAAGGAAACTCTCAATTGGTTTCAGAGAAAGGAAATCAAGGCCCTGACCTGAATCCAATTGAACAGTTTTGGAAGTTAACTAAAGATCAGGATTCGCAAGAGGGACCCCTGGAATCTTCAATATTAAAAGACTATTGGTTTAAAAGAATGGGCCAAAATCACACCTGAATACTGTGACTGATTAGTTTCATCATACCAGAAAAGCCTTGAAGCCGTCATTACAAATAAAGGCTTTTCCACAAAGTATTTAAAATTTTTCAGTAGGTGTGTTCAATACTTTTTTCCTGTCATTCCGCTTTATTACACATAACTCTACTTATGAACTTTAATATTTGGATTTTTTTTATATGATTGGATTATCTCAGTTAAAGGTTGTATCAGCGATTTCAGGCCCAAACATAAATTATCATATTCATCTAATCTTTCCTACACCTTTAACACAGCTAGTTTAGGACAGTGCCCCCCTTCCTCTCCCCCACCTGACGTGGAGTAAACTTAACACAGCTGCATAGTTATTTGAGATTTTGAAAAAAAAAAATTGTTACATGCAATGGAAATCAGGCTATTTCGGAATGTATCTGCTTTTAACATCTTTTTTATCCAGACATATTTTAGATGCCCACCCAGAGACAGCCGTGGCCTACTGGTTAGCGCTTCGGACTTGTAACCGGCTGAAGTACCCCTGAGCAAGGCACCTAACCCTTAGCTTTGATCCTAATATCAAATCACTCACTAAGATTGCTTTTTTTCACCTCCGTAACATTGCACGCCTCCGACCCTTCCTCTCTGCTAGTGATGCACAGACTTTGGTTCACTCTTTCATTATGTCCCGTTTAGATTACTGCAACTCACTTTTCCTTGGTTTCCCCACTAAAACCCTTCAAAGACTACAATATATTCAAAACTCTGCAGCTAGGCTCCTCACCCATACCAGACGATCAGCACACAACTTTGCAACATTGAGACTACCGTCCCGGAAAGAGAAGTGAGAAACAAGAAACTCGTTTTAAATCGTGTTTCTTACCTTGTAACATCCACATAGTTCTGCCAAAGGTATGCTAACCGTTCGCTAGCTTGTAAACAAATCCATGTGCTTTATCGTTACCTTTTCCCACAGTTTGAAACAGCATAATGCACAACTTCTCCAGCAGAGGGGGAAATCCTGCCAAGTTTCCCTTTAATATTACTACACTAGGTCGAAGTACTCCCAAGTGCTATTGCACCACACATTGTAGTTCTCCTGTTTATTCGCTAAGAAAATCGCCACGTTTCATGTTGTGTGACCTTACACATTTTTATCAAGTACTCGTGCAACTGTATTTAAGTAGGGAAAACGTGGATGTTTTTTATTACTGCTATCTTAGCAACATGCTAACATATTCGCGCCGCGCACCAGAGCATTTGAGTGCACGTACCGACAAGGGAGAGGTATGACTCAACTCGTGAAAGTTGAGGTAAGAACATATATTACTACTAACATTGGGTGGCGTGTTCCTTTAAGATCCAACTTGAACGTATGCTAGGCTACTCAATTTAATTTAGAACGCATCTCAGCGCGCACAAAAGCGAGAGAAACCAAAGATGGCTTGTCATTGTTGATGATGATTGATATCTCCTTTTAAATATAAGAAATGTATAAAGGGAAATCATGAAGGAAACAAAGACGAGAAATTGCGGATTTATCTGGTTCTCACTACTGTTAAACTGTGAGAGACAGGGCACTTTGACATAGGCTGCACTCAGTGTGATTTGGAAAATGGACAAGAATATGAAGAGTTGTCTTTGCCTTTGTGTAACGGAACTGGTGAGTCTTGAAGTCTTCAATAATTCGTTTACATGAAGCACATGATATTATGCCGATTGAAACGCATTCAACGTAGCTAGGTGACTACCAGGCTCATAATTCACTTTTAATTGCAAACAGAAAATGTCTAGCAAGCATCATGTCATTACATGCTTTTATTTCCAAAGGAATGAAAGCTGTTTGTGCCAACTTATGCTTATCATTGTTAATATTGTGCTATACACGTGGCACAAACAATGTTAGAGTTTGTGGACTAGCCATAGCTATATTTGAATGGAGCTGGTAAAAAAGATCATTAGGCGAACATGTGAACAGTGGCACACAATGGGCTTAAAGTGACAGTGCACCATTTACAAATGAGTTAAACAGCATCACATGTGTAGTTTTTAAGAAATTAATACTTTATAACAAAATGACTGTGTCATTATTATCATTTAAATAATATAGAAGTGTTTTACTTTTACCTTTGTGGTTACTCAGGTCATTTTGTGATTTATGCTGTATTTATTAATATGCCATATAAGAAGCTTAGTCTTTGGGGAGAGAATGTACTTTTTAATCGCAATTAATCTATATTAATTCATTTCAAAATATGAGATTAATTAGTTTTTTTTTTATCGTTTGACAGTCCTAATAAAAACGTAAAATATTTAACCGCAGCACTTTACTTACAGGTAAATCTGTGGCCTAGCACAGTGAAATGCCATCAGTCAAATTATTACTCATCCTTACAGTGGACGCAGCAATTTGGAAAAACAACATATATTTGCTGCTGTGCTGAGTGTCTTGTAGCTATCCATTTCGTACAAATTACTCAGGTATGCGCATGCGTATATTTCACAGGTATGCGCATGCATATATTGTAAAAGCTTTCAAGACAGAACCATTGAACATATTTTAATCTGTATATTTTAAAAAAATAGTAGATTAGATTGATGTGTCAAAATTATTGAAACGATTTGATAGCGACACACACAGTTGTCCAATCAAAAGGTTTATTAGCTGAGAACAAGAGCACACAGACCAAGACACAGAACACAATACACACGGGGCAGGTCAAGCAGACACACACACTACACATAGGGGGAGGGCCGCAGCCCCCACACAAAAAAGGATCACACACGCGAGGAGAACTAAAAGGGAAACATGTTACAATAAAGACGCTAACATTACACTCATAACTTAGGAGAATAACGACATAAACCCCCCAAATGTTCGCTCTCGTATCCCAGCATGCCCTTCGCGGGAGAACGCTAAGACTGTCTTTTTGCGCCGACGCTACATTATGATCGATAGTCTAATAATGCATTATTAAGTGAAGAGTACCTGATGACTTGTTCAGGAATTGAAAAAGATTGGGACTTGGACTCGACTTGGCTTTGATGTGACTTAGGGCCCGTCCCAATACCTCCCCTATCCCTAGATTTCTGCCCTAACCCTCATTTTTGCGCGTGCACGTGTAGGGGTAGGGTGTCCCATTACTTTAAGGAGCAAGACGGAGTGCTATTTCCCCCTTAAAATCAACCCTCAAAACATAGCCTTGGACTTGGACTCGACTTGCCCTTCTCTGTATTTACTTGGGACTTGACTGCTAAGACTTGGGACTTGACATGTTGTGTGTAATGTCTGTATGCTACTGAGACCCCCCTGAATTTCCCCTCAGGGATCAATAAAGTATCTATCTATCTGGACTTGTGACTTGCCAAACAGTGACTTGGTCCCACCTCTGGACCATGCCATAACAACATAAATAATGTCAATACCTAAGCTACAATAACAGCAGACTAACAATCACATCTGTCTATACAAATCCAGTACTCAGTTTTGCCTGCAAGAGGGAGGGAGAGAGGGGCAGATTAGGAAGAGAGGCAAGGGTCTCTCTGATGGCTGTTAAACGTTTTGTTGGCTAGGTACTTGTGCGGACATTGTGAGGATATGGCGTCGGCGGTGGACAGCATGTGTTGTTGAGAGGTGGATGCCTACTGGGCCCTAGTTAAAGGTTTAGTCCCGGCCACGGACATTACCTGCCTGACGCTCCATCCCGGCTTTGATGCCTGTTGCCTCAACCCAACAAATCTCCAGGTCGATAATTCTCCGGAGTGAAATGTGCGCCACAAACGACCGAGTATGTGGTGACAGACGCGGCAGTGAAGTCCGCTCTCTTCACCTGCACAAAACGCACCCAAGAACGAAAAGCCTGGCTTTTCCTAGAAGGAAAATGATGGACAAGATGTCCTGACAGGCTGGAATTCGTGCAACCAGCACAAACAGATAATTGACCATTATGATTTCTCTAAAATTCTATCTAAAACTTTCTCTATCTCTTGCTCTGTCTCTCACTACTGCTCTAACTACATCTACATCCACAATGAGAGAGCTGAACGCGAGCTCTTATTTGCCTACGTCATATGACGCGTTGCTATAGCGGGAAAGGAGCTAGTCCAGATCCTAGCTTAAAATAAGCACATTTTCATAAAAATTTCTATTTTAGGTTTTGTGTTACATAGTAATGTCTACATATGTGTTTTTAAAAGACCTCTTCAGACAAAATTAAGTATTAATTCAGTTATAAATGCAACCTGCAAACTGCTCTTTAAGAATTGTGTAATTCATGCCAGCTAGCTAACATTAACTTAAAATTACTGCTAATGTTAAAGGTAAACTATGCAGTATTGGCAATTTCCTTACTGTTTTTTTTTTTTTCTTCGGTTTTTGCTTATTTTTCGCTTGCTCTGTCATGACGAATGTCTGAGAAACTCCATCGCTACCTTTTTCTAGCCGGTGCCTGGCGTGTATGTGTATTTGAATGCAGTAAAGCAATTTGTTACACTCATCATACTTCCTGACACTGAGGCTGTAGGCCCGCCGGCCCACAGTTGCAAGGGTGGTTTTGCCGCTCACAGGCGCTAGAGGGAAGCGAGACGGCCACCATTCAACCCGAAAAAAGTCATATAACCATTCCAATGACTCTGAAGCTGGTAAATGAAGGTAAATTAAGCTAAAAAACTTGCATATTAAGCTAAAAAACCTGCATAGTGTGTCTTTAATGTTAAATCTACAAAGACACACTCATAAAAACATAGTTCTGTGTTCACTGGGTATGAACTGCTGAGCAGAAACAAAACAAACTTTTACAACTAACAAAAAATTAGCATACGAACAGCTACCAATATGCTTCGTTGTGATGGAGCTAACGTTTGTCAGCTAATGTTAGCTAACACGGTCGAAGTAGAAGCTATAGTCTCTTAATAATCATGCCAAACAACATCTAATTAATTAATTCAGGGTAACGTTAGCTTCATGTTACAGCCATGTAACTTACGGGGTGGTTATTGGTGGTAACACTATATACCCAACTTGGATTCAACTGAATAATGTGTTAACATTAGCTAGCAAACGTTAGCACTGCCAATACTGAACCTATGTGTGTCAGCCTGCTAAAGTTATCTAGCTTGCTAATGTTATCCAGCTCATCTCCATAAATGCACGTTTTGTATTACCGGTAACGTTATGTTCAAAACAACTCCATAATGTTAGGTGGTCATGGTTTCCGAGTGTGTTGCAAATATTTTGTCTCCTGGTGGATTTTTAATGTTTGTCAATATCATTCACTGATAATGGTTCATGAAAGTAAATAACAGTGATTAATGCACTCTTTTTTTTTCTTTGATTGACAGGGCTGACCCCCAAAGCAGACAGTGGAATCTGCCTGCCTCCATGGAAGTATCACATGCTTTTCAGGCGATCTGTTAAAAAATAAATGAAATATCAAATAAATAATTCTGTCTAACTGGTTTATTTCATTACATGGCTATTGTTGCCCATTTTAATGTAGACTGTCTACATCAGGCCAAGCTGAAGGTGTGACTTTCAAGTAATGTGGATTGTGGACAATAAAATATTGAAATTAACATAATGCATTATCCTATTTCAATTTCGGCTGATACAATTCCGCCCTATTTCACCTTGATGTAGACCTACTTAAAGGGATATTTCACCATTTGAGAAAATACACAACTCCCCTTTAGTTAAACAATTGAGTTTTACCTTTCCCCAGTTCATCGAGCCGTTCTCTAAGCCGGACAGTAACACTTTTAGCTCCAGCTCACTGAATCAGATTAGACCGTTATCTTACAGGAGAGATGCTAACGGTCTAATCTGATTCAATGAGCTGGAGCTTAAAGTGCTACTGTCAGACTCAGAGAACGGCTGGCAAACCCGAGGAATTTTCTGTGTCATTGATCCAAAGGTCCAAATCACATCATGTAGGCCATGTACCGGTCGGGAACGTCGAGGGGTAGACTGAGTACAGTTGAGATGTGTACAGTTGAGATGCCTTAAATATCTTGCATGCACAGCAAGCCCAAGTTGTGATTTTTGCTATGCACATGCGTATTAGTGCCCTCTTTTATCATGGAAAATCTGAAATAAACAGTATTTCTGATCCAAAGATATCACTAAAGTTTCTTTTTTCAAAGTAAAATTTTCACTTCACCATGTACTTTCCACAATGAATAACTCATTACCCTTATGTGACTGTTAAACGTAACTGGTATCATCACAAACATTATTTTGTGCTCTATAAACTGGCATATTTCATGACAATAATATCATGTAAGGTCGTTGCAAAACTGTTCGCCATATCTGTTCCTGTCACATATTTTGTTCATGATGTATTCCTTTTAACCAACGCTAATGTAAATGAAATGAACAAATTTGCATTACACACATTTTGCAATTGCTATGTTTTTATTTATTTAATTTTGCAACAAACGGTTAGTTAACTATACATCATTAAAAATGGGTGTCTCAACTGTACCAGGTACTGTCTCAACTGTACTCAATATGGGTACAGTGTAAACACAGTTGAGACAAAAATACATCTTATGAGCTAAAGAATATTATGAGCTAATTGTGAAAAATATAAACTACTTTTTTGATAATACTTGATTGATAATATTTTAGTCTAAGGAAATGGCATGTAGAATGTAATGGAGGAAATCACTTCTTTTCAGTATCTATTTTTTGTTTGATTTTGTGTGGGCAAAAAGTGTCTCAACTGTACTTAGTCTACCCATGTAACATGGTTATAAACATATGACCTTACTTACCATGTAAACTAAACTTAGCTGCCTTATATAGGCTACCTGATGTAGCTGTAGCCAAAATGTTACATTTGCACTCATGTATTTACACTTGGCATGACAATAGAAACACAATTACACATCTACCTAACAAACCAACGAAGTTCCACGAGCAGAATTTTTGCCAAAGTCACCCTTCTTTAGTTTAGCCCTGAAATCACATCCAACAATGGAGTAGTATCGGTAAAGCATACATTTCCTGAATCCTTGGAGTCCAGAGAGTATTCCAGTTTCTGTCCTTTGTGTCTGTAATGTTCTCTGATGCCACAGGGCATAAAGAAGGTGTATAGTTTAGGTGGAAATTGTGGAAAATGTTGTGTTTTTGTTGGTTCAAAGAGCTCCAGTGACCTCTGTGTTTGTCAGAGGGCTTCACCATTATGATGAAAGCTTAGGATGTACTCTTTAAGATGATACCAAACTCAATATTGTGCAACACTGACAAGGATGACAACACTGACAGGATATGCACCAGGTGTCTAAAATACGATTTATTTTAGAGGGTGGTTTACTTCTACTTACAGTACAGTACTTCTACTTTACACCTATACAACTAGGGATGTGTAGGTATAAAAAAAAAAAAACTAGAATTTGCTCATCCAGATGGTACTGGTCTGCCCATGGACTATTTGAACTCCACTGGTGACACAGCAGAGGATTTTCTCTTTAAGAAAGATCTGAGGCGGGTGAAGAGGAAGCGCCTCTTCTCAGGTGAGCCAGACATGGAGCGTGGCTCCTCATCCAATGGGACAACACAGGCAGAGGACTCTGCACCTGGGGACACTGAACAAGAGGCAGGTTGGAAAAGGTGACTTGATGAATTTATGATTTAGTACAGATGATTACTTTGATCATACGATACAAAATACTAATTACAATATATTAATATTTTGGCCATGCGGTGCTCCCACTTGCACACAAACCTGTTTGCATTATGTACACTTACCAGCAATACTGTCACTGGTGCTGAATGCTGTGGTTCCATCTGTGTTAGCATTTTTTTGCTTGCCTGACTTGTTTCTCTGATCATTAGAAAGGCAGAGCAGTCGATCATCATTTATACAAATCTTCAACATGTGGCATATCATAAAACTATTATAGCATAATGTAAAAAGGTCAATTTTACCTTCAGCCAAGACTTGATCATCTTCATATTCGGAAGGAATTGAAAGCATCCCCTCCTTCTCTTGTCCTTCTTAGGTATAGCGGCATTATCGTTTGTCACATCAGTCGTAATCTCACTGATCAAAGATCTCGCAACAGTCTTCTCTACTAAGGGATTCTCTATCTCCAAGGCCCCCAGGACACTGTTCTTTGATCCATATTCACTCAGGTGGTCATTGTACATGACTTTGAACACTTTGTGAATGTTGACACCAGCAGGACAAGTGTCAGTTTTGGAGACACCAAATGCTGCTGTGAGCTCCGAAAGCACCTTGTTTATAAGTTCTCTGCATTGATCCAGCATATCGTCAGAGAGTAAGTCCTCATTTTGTAACTTTGACAGCAGACGAATCATCAGCATAGCTACAAGGCTAGAGTAGTCCGTAAAACTGTCCTGACTGTCTGCACACTTCAGATCATCCACGAATCTGGTGTGTTGAAGGCAAACTCGTCATCAGGCAAACCAGACTTCTCCATCAGAGTTTCAACGCGTTGTCAGGGAGAGTATATTCACAACGTCTGTGACCATCGCATCCATGGCAGCCTGCAGTACCTCTGCCAGAATCTGAGACGGTGATTCCGCGGCACGGTCTGTCATGGAGCTAAGACCACCTGGACAGGACACAGAGGCTGTGGCTGACCTCAGAGGGGCACCTGGACCTGACTTCCATTATGAGGGCAATTGGAAGCAAGGCAGAAACAAACCCCTCACACTTTTCTGCGCAAACATACCTACAATTTGGCTAGCCATGGCTCCTTGAGTTATATTCTAGGCCTGTCTCATGGCAACAAGAGCAGAATCAAAGGCAGACTTTCCAGCAGCAACAGTTTGTCTACCCTTCAGGAGAAGCTGGTAAACATCCTCAATCAGGTCATGAGAGGACTTAATATGTCCCTGGGCAAGAGCCTTTTCTAATCTCTTCCACACTGAGGTTAGATGACCTTGAGAGTGCGGAGTGAGCTTTGAAGCGATGCTGTTTACAACCCTCACTACGGTCTCATGCGGTAGAAGACTTGGATGATAGCTTGTTTAGCTGAAGCAGAATGTATAGCTTTCCTTTGACGGCTTGACAGCTTTCTAAAGAAATGTTTGAGATTCAACTGCAAGCGACTAAACATATCACGTGTGGTAGACCAGACTTTTAAATCTTGAGTCAGATCATCACAGGATGTGGAGTTCACCAGGCATCGCATGCCATCTAGAACGGTTACCACGACACTGGATGTGGCAGAAGCAGAATCAACGGCAGGAGAGAAGCCTTGAGGGTTGTCCGACATCACGGGTCAAGTAAAACTTGGCGCTAATTTAAGCAGCACTTGGCTCACTTCCTTAGCCACAGTAGCTTGGAACTCATCGCTGGAGAGTTTCTCTGCCATTTCAGATTTTACAAGGCTGGACTCACCAGAATCAGACCTAACTGCTGACATGATTTCAGCCACTAAAGTATCAATTATCAGAGAGACAGTTAGGAGAATACTCTGGACAGATGGTGTGGGAAAAGGCAGACAATTGTTTCTTGGTACGTCACTGCTTTGTGCCTGCATCTCAGCAATGAGAATATCGCTGATGGCCTTTGTTGCCTGCCTACGGAAGTCCTCAGAGCTAAGTCTTTGCACTATCTCTCTGTGAGTCTGGCTAGCCTTTTGACTGGCAGTCTCTTTACGACAGTCACAGCTTACTGAAGGCTTTTCTTCCATTTGAGTACCGGTATGTTCAACAGATTCATTTTTGCCAGTCAAGATTCTAATAGCCTTTTTCATAGATGCCAACAGTGACTTTGCCTTCTTGTTTCCATCAAAACATGTTTCTGCGGCACAGATAACAGCAGTCATTGCTTCTCCAGTTGTGGGTGCTAAAGCTTTGTCCAGTTCTTCATTTTCCTCCACAACCGAAATGGTGCCTGTTTCACAAATGGCATGTGCATCAAGCATAGTAGTCACAATGTGAGTTAACTCACGGTTGCTCGTCTCCTTGGGGGCATGCGGCATCTTGAAGGCCTTTGCAATGTGGAAATGCGGACTGAGTCAAGAACATCTCTGATGATGGCATGGTTCAAATATTTCAAGTTGGCTGCTGGGCCGACTCGATCTAATTTGTTCAGATTCTCCTGAACAGAACGTTGAATTCTCTCCACGGCAGGCACGGTGCCAGGATTTCAGTTTTGGATGGGCCAAATAAATTATGGCTGGGCCTTATAATTTAGACCGTTGTTTGCCTTGCTAAAGCAGAATTTACGTTTTTTCTTTAATATTTGTAGGCCTACGTGCGGTGCGACCGCTGTCTCTTTGCACCCTCCGTGACTCTGAAAGACGCACAAGCAGTGCCGCTTTTCAAAATGCTATAGATTCCCCGTATTGTGTAGTGGCATAGACTTTACTGATGATGTTCTTACTTTTGTTCACTTCAAGTAGGCCAATAATTTTCCAGCAACCGTAACACCATAAGAGATTATAGTAGCCTATAGGCTATCACGGGTCCTAAACTGTTACACACCGTTACGTTGTAGGCTACTGAACTTTCTTTTAACAAGAGCAGTCACTTTTTTTCAATTTTGCTATCCAGCATTCAATATCGATGATAAATAACACTAGAAGCTATAACTAAATGTATTGCCTTTACAGTATGCCATGCTTCTCCTCCTGTAACACAAGAGGCTGACTCGTGACTGTTTATTTGTATAACGTTCCATACACGGAATTTATTTATTTTTTCATTTCATAAACAGGTTGAACAACTTAATAAACGTGGCTCATTTGACATCACAAGTCAATACAAATATCGTAAGCTGCATTAGGCCTACACAAACAATAACTAGGCTTATCATTATTTTTGACGAACATAAAACTGAAGGGCACCCAAACGGCCAGGTAACACAGCCAGTAGCCTAGAACATTAGGCCAACACTCATAGCACACATAGCATTCTTAAACTGCTCTTCTACTTAGCCTACTCTATTTTCTATTTTACATGAGTAGTCGGCGAGGTTTGCTATTTTTAAAAGTGTTGATGATTTCGTCCCAGTCGAGAGTAGCGGTCAGATCTCTCTCAAACGTCAACAGGCAAAGTGAGTTTAGGTGAGTGGTGAGCATGGTGCTTCTATTTGCCGTTTTAATTCTCTTCACACTGGAGAAAACCCGCTCGACTGTGCAGGAGGTCATTGGAAGGGTGATCGAAGCTTTGATGAAGCTATGGACATTCGGGAAAACGTCCTCGTTACATATATCAATCAGCACAATGTTTCTCCTCTTTGTCGTTTCCTGTCAGCATGCTGCAGAAACACTGAAAGCTCAGACTCAGTTACTTTGATATTAAAACGCTTTCCTGCATCATTGAGATTGTTTTTTATGTTGGCCAAGCTGTTGAGATTGTTTTTTTATGTTGGCCAAGTTGCTGTTAGTATTGTCATATGTAGGCGACAGGAGAGCGGCTGCAGATCTCATCAGACCATAAGTGTCACACTGGAACCGGGTGCTAAGTTCATTAAGCTGACAGTCTAATAGTTCATTTGCAATTGCTCGCAAGTCACTGTCATTCCTGACCCTTTTCGATTTTCCCAATGAGGCAGTAACTACACTTCCATCAAATCGACTTGGTAGCTTTCTTGAGCGGGGGGGCATTTATGTATCCCAATGTTCTATATCATTATTCACCATAATTGTATCCGTCATTGCCAACATCTTTGAGAAAGCACTTTCCCCAGAGCGCATGTCTGTCAATGCTTGTTTAAGATTTTCGATTAAATCCACTGTGTCTGTCACTGAGAGGTTGATGGACTGGAGGCCTTTTGTTGCAAAGTCTGATTTGTTGAACAATTCCTCAAAGAGTACCATGAGAAATATGAATTTCTTTGATCTCATCTGCTGTAATAATGACTGAGCATCAATTTCAGTCTGTCTTCCCTCTTCTGCGTATTCTGACAGTACTTCCAGGATTACGTCATAAAGAATGAACACTTTACTCACTGTTGTCGATCTTGAGGCCCATCTTGTGTCACATCCTCGTTCCAATTTCAGTGGTCTCTGGTCGGGCCGCATCTGTCTTTGTGCGTCAATGAAACGAGCGTGGCGTTCACTAGCACACATAAAAGTGTGCAAGTTGTTCACCGTGTCGAAAAACGTTTTGACATCTGCCGACGTCCTTGCCACAGCTGCTAGGACTAGATTCAGTCTATGCGAGTGACAATGTACGTACACAGCATTTCGAAAAGTTCTCGTGAGGATGGCTTGAACACCCCCCTTATGTCCAGCCATAACAGATGCACCATCAAAACCGAATCCAGCACACAGGTTTGGGTCCAACTCAAAAGGTGTCAGAACATCCATTATTTTCTTAGAAATGGCCTGAGCTGTCATCTTGCCTGTGTCTACAAGGCCAACTGCTCGCTCCTTCACAGTAGCAGTAGAGTGGATGCAGCTTCTAGTAGATCATTTTGGATCTCATGACTAAGCATTTTTGCATTAACAGGGAGAGCATCCAAACGTGCTTGTATTTCTGGTGAATGCCTGCAAAGAAGTCTAAACAGTTCAAGAAAATTGCCTGCGTTTTTTAGATCATCATTTTCCTTGTATCCACGCAAAGTAATTTCTTGCTTTGCGCATGTGATCAAAACGTCAAGTATGGCTTTTATATGCTCTCGATTTCTCTCTATAATCTCACCTTGTCTACCCTCAACAAGCTGATGGAGGATTGTGCCACGGTCAGACGATTCCCTAAAGTTGTTAAATTTCTCCAAAGCAAACTTATGAGCTTTGCTGCTTTCATGCTTAGAACAAGCGTTATCGATGTGTTTCCAGTTTCTATATCCTTCATAGCTAAACCTCCCTTCCTCGCCCGCACTAAAATGTCGGCACATTTGACAGAATACCGAATCTTTACTAATGCTATACTCCAAAAATGGGTATATGTCATACCAACGCGAGGAAAAGCTCCTTCTCTTGTGCCCGATTACAGACACAGGGTACTGTTTGAGTTTGGGCTGTGTTGCACCTACATTCCAAAAGGATATCGGAGATGCCCTCATGAAGGCCTGTGACCACGATCATGACAGTGATGCTATGCATTTGGTGAGAGCAGCACAAGTGGTGCGCAAAGAGATTTTTGATTCTAAGTTTCACTTTGACAGCTCATTCCATCCCAGTAGTCAGAACGATTCTGTCCCACCATCACTTTTTGCATTGATGTCTATGACCTTCGATGGAGCAAACATCAAACACCAAGCTCAACACAGACCACCATGACTACAACCATTTCAGAGAAACACCCAGAATTCCTGAAAGAATTCCATGCTGGGAGGTTTGTTGTGCATACGACATGCAACAAGTTCTCAGCCATGGCAATAGACCAGTGTCATGAACAGAACCATGCACTCATCAAAAGATCTGGTGGAGCAGTTGGACTAACAGAGAATCCTGGGGCACTGCGATGCTGGATGGTGGCTGGCCCTGAAATTGCCAGAATAATTACTGAATTTGAAAATGCAATGTCACCACAATCTGAAAACCATCACCATGAGCAGCATTGAGCAGCACAGGAAGCATGTTAGGTCCCTGATAACAGTGAATCGATTGAGGAGATGGGGAACCCATTTCTTGAAGAGCCAAGATCTGCTAGTGCTTGATACCAAAGACATCAAACTGCATGGGAGACATGGAAATCTTTCACAGAAGCTGAGTGAACACAGGTGAACAGAGTGAACTATCCATGTCACTGCTGGAGCGCTTTGTAGTACTAATGTATGATAGGACAAGTGACATCATGGAGGTGAATGAGGCCAGAAAACCTGATCACACAGAAATCTAGAGCTTTAGAGAACATCCCACTCACAAAGGCTGCACTTGAGCAACATATTAAGCGGGTCACTTATCAGGCCAGCTTCTGGTACCAAGCTTTAGTGCTTGATCCTGAGCAAAACCCTTCTGATTGGGGCTGGGTTATGGTTATGGTATTTAGCAGACGCTTTTGTCCAAAGCGACATACACATAACAACAATACAAAGTAACAGTAAACAATTTAAGACTACATTAAGGGGAATAGCAATAATAAACAACAATGTCAATTCAATCAATAGCCTAACTAGATGTACCGCATAGCGGTACAAAATATGACCGCCGCTCAGTCCTGTACATCCGTTCCGCGAAAATAAATCACACTTCAATTTGTCTCCATATTTTACTCCATCCCCCACTCTTGAAACTTTTGTGTATGCTTGTTTGGCATGCCTGAGTGTGTGTGTGCGGCTGCACAGAAAGTACCCTACTGGTGCTGAAAAGGTGAATAGATTGTAGAATAGCCAAAGAAGATGTAGAATTGTTATAAAACCTTTAAAATCTCTAAACAATCACAAGTAGGGCAGTTCATCACAGTTCATCCATTGCAACTGGATTGATGAAAGGTCACTTACACCTGTAGGCTACATTGTATTTGGGAAAAGCAAAAGGTATCAGCATAATGTTATTTATTTATTTATTTTTTTATGTATTTATAAACAAAAACATCTCTGTCAGTTCCATGCCGTTTTCAACAGCTATCAAAAAACAAAGGTCATTTTGGATGGATGGATTTTTTTGTGAATGTTTCTTCTTCTACATAAGATTTTAGTCATCTTTAGTTCATGTAATACTTATTGTCAATGCACAAATTAAGTAACAGTAGTCTGAAACGTTATTGTTAATGCACAAATTAAGTAACAGTAGCCTAGTCTGAAACGAAATGCTGTTTTACATCTAACCAGTGGTGCAAATAACTGACATGTCCAAATGGGCCTTGATGAAATGCGCCGCTAGACTGTTCATACACATTTTAACGGGCCAAAGTTGAAAAGCTTTTGTCCGTTATTGTTAGTGCAAATATAGGCTGATTCATGTTCCCTTGCATTGTTTAACTGAGGTCCATGGCTAGTCTGGCTTTCATCAGACCAAGCTCAATCTTTTAAGAAATCAAAAATAAATAAGCGGGCAGATCAGGCTGGGTTCACCACCTAGTCCATAGGCACCGATATTGTTTAATTTTCCGATTGAGATATACACGCTCTGGCTATTCTAAATGCAAAAATGCATCAGGGAGTTATGACAAAACGGTAACTAACAAACTAGATCCTAATAGAAAGTTGTTAGCTTCCCTAAGCTACAGGTAGGATTATAAAGGTAGGCCTATTGACAACATAAATTGTCAATAGGCTATGCTGGCGACACAAATAAAATCTCCTTTGAAACCAATGGCTTTGCCTTACAGTATCAAGCGGACTTAAACTGTCATATCGTGGCTTAAAAGTTGTAATAACATTCACGCAGCTCCATGAGTCAAGGAAAGCGCGAATGAAGTAGCCACTTCTAAATGGGACCCACTACACAGTAGCTTAAGGTGTTTTGCTAAAGCAGCCATAATGAAATGAAGGTGTCATTGTTTGGATACTTCACACACACGTGCTTTTTAATTTCACAGACTACAACTACCAAGCTGTAATCAAAGCACATCGATTCCCCTCTCACACCCTGCACGCGACTTAAAACAAAATAAACAGGCGTCTCAGTCTCACGCATGTATAGGCAAAACTGTATCAGACCGGTGTAACGTTGGTAAATCTTCCATTGCACAGAATGATTTTGTAGCACGTGCAATAAATGACAGTCGAAAGATACAAACAGTGCTGCTATCAATTTGCTTGGTATAACCGCATTTATAGTTTTCTACAAATGCAATCAATCAAATGCCTCCATCACTCAACCAACGCGCTAACGGTAACATTACCTAGGTCCTTATTGATATTACAAGATTAACGTGCCTGCAGTAAAACCAAGCATGTCCGGAGAAACATCCTTAGATTTATTTCGCTTCAAGAAGAAATGGGAATTACACTTCATGTGAACATCGTCCTATCCTTATTAGATGTTCGCTGCGGTAAATTACAGTCCTTGTATGAAGCGTCCATTGTTTTTCCAACCCACTTTTAACTTCCAACAAAATTACGTCTCACTGCAACGATGCGCCATCTAGTGGACAAACGACTACTTCGCCAATACTGAAAATGCAGCCATGATGATGATGATGAATATTTATTTTGGCTTTCTTTTAATCCTACTGATTTTCATTTTTTACCGGGGCAAATCACAAATGAGTGATTATGAGCCAGGTTGATGTGGGCCCTTGAGACCAACATACCATAAAAGATTCACAGAGAACTGTGTCTGCCCTACCCTCCTTTCGGGGGGGTCCAGTCCAGCGGGGGGGCTGCAGATGAAAACGAAAAATGACGGTTCCATGCTATCCATGTGGGGGTACATGCTCACCAAGTTTTGTGTACCCCGGTCTTTCAGTGTCCCGGGAATCCTTGTTGGTGTACGTCACTAAATGTACACATAAATTATTTTATTGTAAGGCCCCCCATGAACGAAAGTACACAAAACTTGGCATGCATTCAGAGGGTGTCATAATGATCCTACTCTTTTAATTTCGTGCAGTTTTGACCTTGTCAGCCAGAGATATTGAGATGAAAAACCTCATTTTCATTTTTTTTTTTTTTTTAACTAGGTGGCGCTATACATGAAATAAGTGGTAATGGGATGGGTTGACATGCCCACCTTAAGACCATACAGAAAACTTTGCCACCTACAGGTGTATTTTAAATTATGTTATTGTGGGTCACAAAAGATACATAGGGTGTCATAATGATACACTTCCATTTTTTGTGCAGTTTTGACTATGTTAGGTCACAGATACCTTCAATTACACCACCTCATTTTACTTTTTTGTGTTTAACTAGGTGGCGCTATACATGAAATGAGTGGTTATGGAATGGGTTGACATGGCCCCTTGAGATCAACATACAAAAAAAAAATGGTCCTCCTAAACCCTACGGTTTTCGAGATATTCACAGAAAACTGTGTCTGCCCTACCCTCCTTTCGGGGGGTCCAATTCAGCGGAGGGGCTACAGATCAAAAACGAAAACGATGGTTCCATGCTATCCATGTGGGGTTACATGTCCACCAAGTTTCGTGTACCCGGTCTTTCAGTGTCCCGGGAATCATTGACGGAAATTTGGGCATAAAAAAAAAAAAAAAAAAATCTGACTAAACCTATATGACCGCCGCTTCGCTGTGCGGCGGTCATAATAAAAATAAATAAATACTATAATATACAAACCATAACGCATAAGAAAGCTTTAATAAATTAAGTGCATGTTGAACAGATATTATCTTTAGATCCCTCTTGAAAGACCCAAAACCATCACAGGAACGGAGAGCACTCATTCCACCAATGAGGAACCACTGAGGAAAAGAGTCTTGAATTTGACCTAGCATTTATGGCTGGTCGACACAACAGACGCTCAACAGAAGACCACATGCACTGTAAAAAATAATATGCCCATTTACCTTAAAAAGGTGTGTTACCCTGCTGCCTTACGTTTTTGAGTTAATTTGACAATAACATTTATTTTAAATTAACTTCCCTTACTTAGTCAAGTCAACAAAAGTTTACCTCTTGTCAAAAAAGGTATGAAAGTTACTTTACATGTTGTTTCAAAATATGATCGTTAGTTGAAATAAATTTGTTGACTTGAACCAATTACCGGACGTTTGTTCTCAGAATGCCACAGCCCGAGTCTTAAAGAGATCACATATCAATCCTTAAATTTAATCTTAAAATAAAATACATAACTACACTGTAAAAAAATATTAGTTGATTCAACTTAAAAACGTGTGTAACCTGGTTGCCTTGGAATTTTGAGTTAATTGAAAATAATACAAAAAGTTAACTAAATGAGGCAAATAAGTTGTGTCAACTTGAGATGGCTAGTTGATCTGACAAATATGACCTGTTCCATCAACTAAGGAGTCATTGTTGACACAACATTCTATTTAGTGGATGCAACTTAAATTATGCATCATGTCAACTAACCTAGTTGAGTTGAGTCAACTCAAGTCGTCATTAACTTAAAAACATAGAAGTCGTACTGACTAGTATTTTGAATTTGTATTGACCAAACATTTTACTCAATACAACAAGCTTTATGAAGTTGATCTAACTTTTCCACAAAAGTAACCTGGTTGCCTTGAAAATGTACGTTTTCCTAACTCTTGCTTAAGTGAACATGACAAATGCCCTTTGCTATGCATTGTTTTAACCAAACTGGTTTGTAATACAAAAATATATACGCAAATATGATGTACAAGTCAAGAAGACAACATTTATTAAGCATATTCAATGTGCAACAGATTATATGCAAAGATGATTTTTTGCTTCACAAATCCACAAGTGTGGTTGTGTGAGTGTGTGAATGTTTGACCCATCGACAACATTTCTGTGCCCACCACTCTAGTTCATCCAAAACAAACCAGAAAAGGGACTCAGTAAAAGTCAGGTGTCTGTGAAAAGAGAAAGAAAGCATATGTTACAATTGACCCTGTCCATGAATATAATTAACTCAGCTTGTGTGACAAATAAAAGCAAACCCACAATAGCAGCCTAGAAGCCAGGTGCAATAGTTAGAAGTAATGGAGATATGTATTACAGTTGTGCTCATAAGTTAACATAACCTTAGCATACACATACATTTAAAAATCATCTGATCTTAATGTCGTAATTAAAAAAAAATGAGGAAAAATCAAACCTTTAAGGAACACTTATTTATTTACGATACATTATTCATTCACAAAGAAAATTGTTGTACTTAAAGGCTGGATTTTTCCTCATTTTTTTAAATTAAGGCATTAAGATCAATTTCCAAAAGTATCATACCTAATTGCAACACTGTCTGCAGAAGCTCTTTCCTTCTTGCTTAAATCACCTTTCTGATGCCTAACATAGATCCTCCCCCATCTGACGTGCAGTGCCAGCCTCTGGCTCCAGGCTGGGACTTGCTGGATGGCACCTAAAAAAATAAAACAGCAATTGCTATACATTATGTTATTGTTGATTAAGATATAAATCAAAGCATTACAAAATAAGTTGGTAAGTCAATCAGGTGTACAAACAAAAATGATAATTACCTTATGAAGGCACCCTTGCCACCATCACCATCAATGTTAATTCTTGATTTGTGACTTTATTTGTGAGGGTTTCAGTTTCTGTCAATAGAAAATAAGATTTAACAAAATTATGATTATGCTCAGTTTGGCATATATTCAACACGTTATTTACATTACCACCAACATAATGGTAAACATGGCTAAACTTCATGTGATGTAGCCGCCTACCGTAGATTACCTTTGGACATATTGCATTTGCTAAGATAGCATTGCTAGGTAGGCAATGTTAGCCAACGTTTACAGTAGCCTATAGGCTTTCTCAGCTCGTCTTAGTGGCACGGCAAGTGGCAAATAGTAGGAACTAACTCAGTGGAGAAAGATATCAGTAGATACTTCTGATTTGTATAGTGTTTTGTTCACTTGGATTTTGGAAATGTTACAGAGAAATATGTTAGCCCTTCTGCCTCCAGACCATATAGTTAGTTGCATCATAGGTCCTCTTGTATCAGACAAAAACGATGACTGGCTAACCACTTTAAACTACTTTAGCAAAGTCCTTGGCTGCATGTTGTGAGCAACAGGCAAACGCAAGATACAATTGCAGTCCAATGAGATGCAACTTTATTCTCTGCGATCATGGCAATGTTAGACGATGTCGTTGGTGGAACAAATATAAGTTCGCCAACCTTGCCTTGTCTCCTTCAGCTGTGACGTGTACCGATGTATGAACAAGACAATAGGCTATAAATAAATATCGGGGTAAGTTACAGCTGACAATAATGACGGATCTTTACTTAATGCTATTGAGTTTATTAGATATGGGTCCATACGTTTATCTACTTATATTGACGAGATGAAGCCATAGGCTATGTGCTCTGCTCAGCTCAAATCTACGCGATACAGGCGATTGTCACATAGAATAGTCTATAGAACTGGAATGTCATATCAACAATATGGCCGTGGCGGTGTTTGCGAATAAGCCCAATTATAAAAAGCTACTAAAATGATGATTAGTTTCTGTATTAATGCATTACATTGCACATTTGTCAAACAAATTAGAGTGTGCACAGTGACATACCCCATAGCCCTCATTGAAAACACACAAACACAGCATGTTGAGGGCAGCAGCCATGACTTCCAGACATAGTCAAGTAGCATGTTGTAGTAGCGGGACAGACCGACTTTGCCCTGGTCTGTTGATGAAGCCCACTACAGTCATAACAACAAACAGACACATGAAAAAAGGGGATAAACTAAACACAGTAACAGACACAAATACATGCACACATATTATAATGTTATTTGCTATTCTACGTGTGTGTGTGTGTGTGTGTGTGTGTCTGTCTGTCTACCTGGTGAGTGAACTCTCTTGCGGGATTGGAACTTCTTTTGTATGGAAGTGGCACACATTTGGAATATTCCAGAATGCACTCAGTGTTCTCAGGGAAGCAGTCCTCACAACTCACTGCCTGCAAACAGGGAACAGAGGGAAATTAAAATTAATAAATTGCAAAATACACATAACATGAAAAGACCATCACTGAAGCACTACTGCCCTCACATGCATCTTAAATGAACACATGCCTTGGCACAAGTCAGGTACAACCAAATGAGGGCTATGAAATGAACATTTTGCCGTTTTGGTCAGAGGATCTGAGTGAGCGGGAAGGAGTGTAAGGGGTCAGGAGGTCGCAGATGTAGGGGGGAGCAAAGTTGTGGAGGGCTTTGAAAGTGAGTAGTAGTACTTTGTATTTGATCGGGACAGAACTGGTAGCCAATGGGGGTGATGTGTGCTGATCGTCTGGTATGGGTGAGGAGCCTAGCTGCAGAGTTTTGAATATATTGTAGTCTTTGAAGGGTTTTAGTGGGGAGACCAAGGAAAAGTGAGTTGCAGTAATCTAAACGGGACATACTGAAAGAGTGAACCAAAGTCTGTGCATCACTAGCAGAGAGGAAGGGTCGGAGGCGTGCAATGTTACAGAGGTGGAAAAAAGCAATCTTAGTGAGTGATTTGATATGAGTATCAAAGCTAAGGGTGGAGTCAAGCTGAATGCCAAGGTTTTTAACAACAGGGGTGGAGTGGACAGATGAGCCATCAATGTTGAGAGTGAGATGGGGAGATTTGGTGAGGATGCTTTTAGGGCCAATCAGCAGAATTTCGGTTTTGTCTGTGTTGAGCTTGAGAAAATTGTTTTGCATCCATAATTTTAAGTCAGAGAGGCATTCAGTGAGGGAGCGTGGTGGGGGGTCAGAGGGAGTGGGAGTGGTAAGATAAAGTTGGATGTCATCTGCATAGCAGTGGAAGTTGAGACCGTGGCTGCGAATAATCTGGCCAAGAGGGAGGATGTATATGAGAAAGAGGAGGGGCCCAAGTACAGAACCCTGGGGGACACCACGAGTGACAGGGGACTTGGGGGACTGATGTGGACCAAGTGTTACAAACTGCTTTCTGTTGGTGAGGTATGACTGAAACCAATTGCTTATCGGTTGTTCTACCTCATACAAATTCAAAAAAGCCGAAATAAACAGTAATGAGAAAAAAGAAACATTATAAACAGGAAAGTAGCATTTACCCGTAATCCGTAACTGCTTTGTATCAACTGTGCCACTAGTTTATGGGACAATAACACCGATTGCTAAGTTATTTGAACAATAGTGGTGAATCATACTCAACTTGACAAAAGAATAGAAGTTAAGATAACACCAAGGGAAATACTTTTTTACAGTGCAGTGAGTGGTTAGGGATAGAATATCTTGATCAAGGGAGCAGATCCAGTCAGTGTCCTATAGGCCAAAGTATGGGTGAAGGATGAGACAGGATGGCAGCATTCTAGACCACTCTTCTAGAGGCCTCCCATGGTTGTTATGAACTGATCCATTGTGGCTGCAAAAAGGGTGTACTATGTGTTGCAGGTGCAAACAGGCTGCCCTCAAGTGCACTGATCTTTGCTCTTGCTCAGGAGACTGTTAGCCTGGACATACACAGCCAATAGAGACATGAGATTAAAAAAGGAAAACATTGTTGAGACAAATACTTGTGTATTCTTTTGAAAGGGGTTCCTTATTATGACCGCCGCGCAGCGAAGCGGCGGTCATATAGGTTTAGTCAGATTTTTTCTTCTTTTTTGCATGCCCAAATTTCCGGCCAATGATTCCGGGACACTGAAAGACCGGGTACAATTAAACTTGGTGGGCATGTAACCCCACATGGATAGCATGGAACCATCGTTTTTCGTTTTGATCTGTAGCCCCCCCGCTGGACTGCACCCCCCGAAGGTCTTGGTCTTAAGGGGGCATGTCAACCCATCCCATTACCACTTATTTCATGTATAGCGCCACCTAGTTAAAAATTAAAAAGCAAAAAATTAGGTGTTTTCATCACAATATCTCTGGCTGACAAGGTCAAAACTGAAAAGTGTAGGATCATTATGACACCCTCCGAATGCATGCCAAGTTTTGTGTACTTTCGTTCATGGGGGGCCTTACAATAAAATAATTTATGTGTACATTTAGTGACGTACACCAACAAGGACTCCCGGGACACTGAAAGACCAGGGTACACAAAACTTGGTGGGCATGTACCCCCACATGGATAGCATGGAACCGTCATTTTTCGTTTTGATCTGTAGCCCCCCCGCTGGACTGGACCCCCCGAAAGGAGGGTAGGGCAGACACAGTTTTCTGTGAATATCTCGAAAACCGTAGGGTTTAGGAGGACCATTTTTTTTTGTATGTTGATCTCAAGGGGCCATGTTAACCCATTCCATGTGCACACATGTGCATAAACAGATACACACGCACACACATACATTTACAGTAATCATACGTATGACACATACTCACACAGTAGACATATGTACGCATGCATGCACATGCACAAACACACATACGCAGGCAAACACACAAGCACGCACATACACACACACACACACCCACACACATAAACATAAACTTGTACACGCACACATGCACACAATTCAAGAATTTTTCCCGTCATCTACTTCCTGAATTTTTGGTCATTGATACCCGGGACACCGAACCAGGATATCTGAAATTTGGTGGGTATGTAGCCCCACTAGACTTTTACGGAAAAATTTCATTTCGTCCCCGGGGACCACCACCAACCCCAGCCTGATCTGCCCGCTATTTATTTTTTGATTTCTTAAAAGCTTGGTCTGATGAAAGCCAGACTAGCCATGGACCTCAGTTACACAATGCAAGGGAACATGAATCAGCCTATATTTGCACGAACAATAACGGACAAAAGCTCTTTAACTTTGGCCCGTTAAAATGTGTATGAACAGTCTAGCTTAACATTTCATCAAGGCCCATTTGGACATGTCAGTTATTTGCACCACTGGTTAGATGTAAAACAGCATTTTCAGACTACTGTTACTTAATTTGTGCATTAACAATGACGTTTCAGACTACTGTTACTTAATTTGTGCATTGACAATAAAGTATTACATGAACTAAAGATGACTAAAATCTTATGTAGAAGAAGAAACATTCACAAAAATCCATCTATCCAAAATGACCTTTGTTTTTGATAGCTGTTGAAAACGGCATGGAACTGACAGAGATGTTTTTGTTTATAAATACATAAAAAATAAATAAATAAATAACATTATGCTGATACCTTTTGCTTTTCCCAAATACAATGTAGCCTACAGGTGTAAGTGACCTTTCATCAATCCAGTTGCAATGGATGAACTGTGATGAACTGCCCTACTTGTGATTGTTTAGAGATTTTAAAGGTTTTATAACAATGCTACATCTTCTTTGGCTATTCTACAATCTATTCACCTTTTCAGCACCAGTAGGCTACTTTCTGTGCAGCCGACACACACACTCAGGCATGCCAAACAAGCATACACAAAAAAGTTTCAAGAGTGGGGATGGAGTAAAATATGGAGACAAATTGAAGTGTGATTTATTTTCGCGGAACGGATGTACAGGACTGAGCGGCGGTCATATTTTGTACCGCTATGCGGTACATCTAGTTAAATTGCTCTTTATCATATTATTTACTATCTACCATTCCACTGTGTATTTATCTATCAATAGCAGTGTTTCTCAAATTGTGGTCCGGGGACCACTGGTGGTCCGCAAGCTAGCCCAAGTGGTCCGCGAGCAGACGTGGTAAAATATAATATAGATGAGTTGTTTGCAATATTGAACCAACTTGTATGTAAATCCAAACATTTCTGCAACACTGCCTATGTAAGCCATGCCAGTTTAAATCATATGAATTCTCTGACACAATAATACAATCAAAGTGGTTCAGTGAGTAGGCCTATTGTGTAATTTACTATTGAAGTAGGTCTAATTTATTTATTTATTTTTAGCTAGGTGGTCCGTGAGGCTTTTTTATTGATTAAGTGGTCCTTGGTCTGAAAAAGTTTGAGAAACACTGATCTATAGGCATAGCAGTAATAGGCCTAAAGTTGAAAAAATAAATCACATTTGTATGTGATAAGAATGTTGCCAGTTAAAGGTTCCATTTGATACTGTCATAATGAACTCAATCAACCAGTTTGAATGGCAGTTAGTGTAAGTTCTAGATCTTCACAGTAGAATTCTGGAATGACTTGTAAAAATATTTTACTCCTCAAAGATGTGTATAGTATACAGCAAATATCTAGCCCCAGAGGTCAGATCTGAAGTGGCTCCACGTTTGAAATTAAACCTTAGGGAGTGAAGATTATATGGTGATGCTTTAGTCATAAAATGCACAATTGTTATGCTTATCAGCCTAACTATCAGGGACACAACCTGTACTATACTCCTGCATACTTTGAAGAGCTTGACCCTTGTGACCTATTTTGAACAAGGACAATAAATCAATTTTGTCTGCATGACCTGTTGGCCTCTGAAACTAATTACAGTGCATGAAAATTGTGCTGGTGTGAGGGGTTGTATAACTACAAAGTTCATTCAAACTTTTTATTATACGGCTCTTCACAATGCTAGTAGAACGCTCCATTGACTTGAATAGGATTTCCCAAAGTTCTAGCGGTAAATAAATTCATGTAATTACCGCTGCAAACATATAATTACCGCTGTCAATGGCAACGGGTTTTGTGCTTCTGATACGTCTTTCATATCACTACGCAAGGACTGGAACTTCATTCAAATGTGAAAGCAGACGGTTGATCAGCTGTGTTCTAAAGAATGTTTGATTCAAGTTCAGCAGCGTGTGTTGTTGAAACAAACTATTTGTTTCTCAGCAAATGCCACGATGAACGGTAACAAATAGGCTAGGCTATGTAGGCTAAAGTCATATCGTGGGGAGTTTATTATTTCGTTTTGGCAAGTAGCCGTATAATAAGCGGGATAATGTATAGAACGCCGGTCATTACTGTGAAAATAGGTCCCTTCAGGGTGGAACAAGACCCCACCGCTGCGCGTCGGGGTCCGGTTCGCCCTGTCGGGACTTATTTTCCCAGAAATGACCGACGTTCTATACATTATCCCTTACATAACATAGGTCTTCTAAAGGACGTGGCTGCTATATTTTTTTAATTAAAAGAAAACTCACAGACCACCTAGCTCAAATAAAAGAGTAGACCTACTTCAACAGCATATTACACAATAGGCCTACTCAATGAACCACCTTGCTTATTGTCTTTGCACTTTGCTTATTGTGTCACATGATTCATATGATTTAAACTGGCATAGCTTATATAGGCAGTGTTGCAGAACTGTATGGATTTACATATAAGTTTGTTCAATATTGCAAACAACTCACCTACATTATATGTTATCATGTCTGCTCGCGGACCACTTGGGATAGCTTGCGGACCACCAGTGTTCCCCTGACCAAACTTTGAGAAACACTGGTCTAGCAACACCCTAGCAACCGTCTTAATTACCCTAACAACAACCTAACAACCACTATCATAATGTCAACCTAGCAACCAGAATAGCAACCACCATAAATAGCATAGTAATCACTATGATTACCCTAGAAAACCCCCTAGCAATAATCTTAATTACCCTAGCAACCACTACTTTACTGTAAACAGCAACTGCAATAGCAACCATCATAGCAACCACTTTATTTAGCATAGCAACCATCATGTTTACCCTAGCAACACCCTAACAACACAGTGGTCCCCTGACCACACTTTGGGAAACACTGCTCTAGTAACATCCTAGCAACCGTCTTAATTACCCTAACAACAACCTAACAATTGCTATCTTAATGTCAACCTAGAAACCACTATCATGATGTCAACCTAGCAACCAGAATAGCAACCACTTTAAATAGCATAGTAACCACAATGATTACTCTAGCAACACCCTAGAAATCATCTTAATTACCCTAGCAACCACTACCTTACGGTAAACATAGCAACCGCCATAGCAACCATTATAGCAACCAGCATAGCAACCAATTTATTTTATTATTTAGCATAGCAACCATCATGTTTACCCTAGCAACACCTTAACAACCATATCAATCACCCTGGCAACAACCAAACAACCACTATCATGTCAACCTAGCAACTGCCATAGCCACCAACATAATTACCCCAGCAACTTTCATAGCAACCACTTTATTTATGTTAGCAGCCACCATGTCTACCTTAGCAACACATTTTAACTATTTACATTGCATTTGTTGCATTTTCATGCACTGGTCATTCCTTGTAATGGCATTTCTAGGTATGTAAAATTATCTGTGGTAACAAATTTGAAAAGGATGTATAGATCAGTCACTCACAGGACCAATGGTTCCTTGAGAAATAGCTGTCCATTGCCTACAGAAGATGTACAATATGCCATTTTAGTGTTTTTGCAGACGAAATCATAATAAAATACTAGTTCAGGTAAGGCCAATGTAAGAGAGATGCATACTCTTTGTCCATGTCCTTTATGTAGTCACAGACTGATAAACCCTCTGGCAGCCTCACGGCAGATATCACTGGGTGACCTTTCACCTTATCTTGCTCCGCAGAGGGTGAGGGAGGTGTCAGTGGAGCTGCTATACAGAACAATACAGATTTATGTTCCAGGTTATAGAGGTTACAAATTCATTTTGATATCACAAAACATAGGCTAGGCTACATTTTGATATTACAACACACAGGCTAGGCTACATTTTTTGTTGAAAAAGAGAATATGGGTTAAGTCTTACCGCCATCATTTCAGCAACTAGTCTTTCACTGGAATTCACCATTTTCTAGGTACAAATAACAAGCTTTTTATTAATGAAAGGCGCTTTATAAATAAAATGTATTGTTATTCTTAATCATATTATTATTATTATTATACAAGGATACAAGGAAGTTTATTGTCACATGCATATAGTTACTGGAAGTAAGAAATGCAGTGAAATTATGTCTGGTGTCAGCCTATTTGTGCATTTATGGGGGGTAAAAGTGCAGTAGAAGAGGGGTTTAGTACTGTAGATTAAGTGGCAAGGGCTGCATAAAAAAGGTGGGGAGGATTGGGATTGGGGCACCAACAAGGAGCACCCAAGAGCAACAGGGGCAAGTAAAAACTCTCTTACCAAGGAAGAAACCTTGGGCAGATCCACAGCTCAAGGGGCTAACCCAACTTGCAGGGGTCTTGGTGTGTGTGTTGGGGGGATGACAGGGGAGGTGGGATAGTGTGCTGTGTATGTGGGGAGAGGGCAGTGTGCAATATGTGTGTTGGAGAAGCTTCCTCATGAGACAATGTGCTGTGTATTGGGGGGGAGCAGTGTACTGCAAGTATGGTGAAGGGACTTACTATTGCAAGCAGAGTACTGTATGTGACTCTCTCTACAGGTTGCCCGCTGATCATTAGTGGGGTGTAACTGTAGTTCTCCTGCTGCCTTCTGTAATTCACTACCATTTCTTTGGTTTTATTGACATTCAGTGTCAAGATGTTAGAGTGACACCACTGTGCCACCTCATCAACCTGATCCAAGTAGAGCTCATTGAAGTACTCCAAGTAGAGTTCATTGCTGTTACTAATCAGGCCCAAGATTACTGTGTCATCTGCAAACTTGATGATGGAGGTATGACTACTGTTGGCTTTGCAGTCATGTGTGTAGATGTTGTACAGCAGTGGACTCAAAACACAGCCTTGGGGAGCACCAGTGCTGATGGTTAATGTGTCAGACGACAGACCCCCCACTCTAACCACTTGTGAACGGTTGGTGAGAAAGTCAAATATCCAGTGACACAGGGTGGTGTTCAGTCCTAAGGCCTTCATCTTTGTGACCAAGGTGAGAGGTACTATCGTGTTGAATGCTGAACTAAAGTCAATGAACAGCATCCTCACATAATTCCCATTCCCCTCCTCCAGGTGAGTTAAGGTGGTGTGCATAAGGTTTGAGATGGCATCCTCTGTAGACCTGTTGGCTCTGTAAGCAAATTGCAGGGGGTCGAAGGAGGCAGGGAGGGATGAGCAGATAATGTTTTTCACAAGCTTCTCAAAACACTTCATCACTGGAGACGTCAGGGCTACTGGGCGGTAGTCATTCAGACATGATGGACTTTTGTTTTTCGTTACTGGAACAATAACAGACTGCTTGAGGCAAGTGGGAACTGTCTCTTGAGCCAATGATGTGTTAAAAATATAAGTGAACACAGGAGCTAACTGAGCAGCGCAGGATTTCAAAACCCTTAATCATTATTATTACCCTCTTTAATGAATAAATAATTCTCAGCAATAACAAGTGAGCTAAGCTTAGAACTAGCTGCAGTTTTACCTACCTCACTCCTTATATGTCTGAACCTGACCACATGAAAGCATTTTCAGATTTGGCTAAATGGGCTTCCCTGTACTCAATGTGTTGTCAACTGAATGAAATAATTCTGGGAAGAACCTTGAGTAATTTATTTCATTGTGACATCACAGTCGAGCGGTAGACCAGGCCAGAGCCATATTAAGGTTTTGCACCTACGTCATAATGTCATGTGACCGTTTGTTTACAACTAGAGTGGTAGGCAAGAATGGTAGGCAAGGCACTGCAGAGAGTGGTAGGCAAGCCTACAACAGTCGGGTTGCATAGGCTACTATTAATATCCAATATTGACCGGGATGCCGACCACTTGTGTAGGCCCTAACAGTTGGTTTTACAATAAGAAGCAAAAAGGCGACGAACGACCGTTAGCCTACCTATCCTCATGGTTGTGGAGGATGAATGTTAGCAGCTGTGAAGTCTTTTATTCTCAAGATAGCCTAATGGTGTAGCCTACTGTCTACGAAGACGTAGGCTAAAATACAACTATCTACAGTCATCTTAAAATGAATTGCCAGAGATAGGCTATGAAGGGAAAAAGTGCAGCATTTTAAACATGGCAAGATTATTTTTACCGGAACAGTTTGTTCTAATTTGTCTCGTGAAATTCGTGCTTGTGGACATCAATCACCTATCTTCTGTCCTTCTATTTCAAGTTATCATGAGTGTCATTTGATTATATAATCACAACAAATGCTAATAAATGAAAACAGAATAGGCTTATGTGCTATAGGCTAACGTTACAGGTCACTTAGGCTAACTCCCGTATGTCAAAATAAACTGATTTGATCCTAATTGTTTAGCGATCACACACAACAACTTAACACAGCAACCCCAAACACCACTGTTGAACCTAGGGTACTGCTTCAGTCATGTAAGAAATAAGCAGTTTATGAATTATCTTTAATCAAGTCCACATGACCAAAATAACAACATATTTAAAGGCTGAGCTAGCATAGCAGCCTAATATAGGCGATGCTGCAATGGATAACTAATAAAAAGTTTCATACAATTAATGAACTTTATCACTCACATTCTGAGTTTTTCTGGGTGGTTATATATCCATGCAGATCGTCTTCGAATAAGCCATCGCTGTTATATGATATAATATGTTACAGGATTCATGACTAACGCCATTAATGTGACTGACGCTGGCTCTAACAGTAGGCTACCGTTTTAACGTCTGCTGAGTCTACTGCCTACCAAAACCTGTCGCTGTTCAGTTGAAGTTAAATTATCAAATATTGTTTGATTTTGTGTCAGCTTTTAGAAGGAAGACATGTTCCTTTCTGGTCAAATTTCACAGCTTCTAAGAAAGTCTATCGTCTTCGTGTAAACCGAGTTTTGAACAGAGAAAAAAAAGTTAGGCTACCATTAGGCTACATGCAGGTTCTCCTATAACGTTATCGATACAGATCAATGCACCAAATCAGGGCGATTTTAGCGAAACAACGTTCCTGTGACAGGCTATCAAATATTGAACAATGGGATAACTTTTCATCATCACCTTTATTGATGCCTGAAATGTTGACATTGCTGAAATACAGAGATGTAGCCTACTGAGAGGCAGCTGCAGACAACGATGTTCAATGGGTTCAACTTGTCCCTTGCCTACCAGCTGGATGTAAACAAAGCTATAGAACCTAGAATACGTCACAAGAAAAACGTTAATTAAGGTAGAGTTGCGACAACTCCATTGACGCTAATGTTCCATTTTTTTCCAACAATGGCGGCTCATAGAAGCCTCAAAGAGTTCCCGGAAGTTAACAATTAATAGACCTCTCCAGAATAAGTCCCGCCTCCTAACTTCCGTATCCATCCAACCTTCGGTCGTCAAATGTCAATGGGAAATAACATGGCGTTTTGAAAGATCGTACCTGTCAAACTCTGTAGGTGACAAAGTAGAAAAAGCTGCTGGCCAGATTGGCCTACACACTTCTGCCATCTAGTTTCCACTGGATTTTTTGATTTTCGGTGCCGTTTAAGTAGTATAGTTATTTTGCATTCATTTTCATTGGCAAAAGCTAGCCTATGCATGAGAGAACCTAGATTTGAGGGAGCTGTAGCTGTTAGCATCATTACGGTCATATTAACACAGCAGGGCACACTAGCCCAGTGATGAAGGATCGTGTAAAATTCCCATCCCCAGAAAGTTTTAAACCAAGCTTGCGCTGATGATGCATGATCACTGATCAAATTGCTATTTTCTGACACGATGCACAACCATTCTCACTGTCTGAATCTCAAGCTCTTTAGCCTAGCATCTTAATGCTGTTCACAGCACGGTGAATGACAAACGATGACAAAATGCTCTGTTCATGTTTATGAGTTCATAGCCTGGTTATTTATCAAAGGACTTACATGTCACGTTTTATATTTTATTATGATCACTCGCATTACCATGGGGTTACTGAATAGGTAATGCTACGGTTAACTTAGCATGCCCACCATTACACTGGAGATGTTAAAAAACGTTTAAACTTTTTTTTATTCTCCCGCTACGACAGGCTAGGCTTGGCTACAGGTAATTCGCTCATTAGCTCATATCAGTGACTACCAGAGGAAACTCGGGGTAGAAAACTCAAACAAGTTAATGTTAGACTAGCTGTGTTACAGTTTCTCGTTGCAAAATCAAAATTCCACAGGAGCTCCATGCGCTTTTGTAGGCTACATGCAGTCTCAAAAACACTGTTTACAGCTTTTCAAGTCACTGTACGAGGTCATTTATATAGCGATAATTTAGATGTCACTTATGAGGTGGGTGCAATTGTGTTTTCTAAAGAATCTCCCGTCTTGATTTTGAACAGAAATTTAAAATTAAGTGACACATACGTAAAAGGGCGGAAAAAATGTCACCTTAAATATAGCAGGCTAAGATATAAGGTCTGGAATTTAATTTAATATTGTTGTAATGGTAGGATAACTACATAGTTTACACAATAATTACACTGTGTTATAAATATTGTATAATGCATTTATTGACTGTCAATTACCCAAAATCGTGCCTCTGTCTCAGTAAACAGTAGACTATTTAATGGATTCTAATCCATTGTCAATCACTTCCGGGAACTATTTGAAGTTTACATGAACCACGTGACCTTAACGAATTTTGAACACCCATTGTCGCAACTCTACCTTTATATGGCTCTGGACCAGGCTACATCAGAGACATGGTCAACTTTGTCCACAACAACTTCCCCATGTTCCTTTTTTCCATTGAGCTGCTACAGGCTTTTCATTTAAAACAAATATGAAATAATAGCATTTAAAACCTGCTTAACCGTCCGTTGGGTGTCACTGAGAAAATAAAACATATAATACTTCAAGGAGAAATCAATGACCATATGATGACAGATATTTAGAAAAAAGTATGTAACCTACTACAAACGACCGACTTTTACTTTGACAATAAAAGGCCTCTTTTATGTCTGTGTAAAAGGACTCGCTGGCGCCCTCCCATATCATTGCTTCTCACTGGTGGTTTGATTTATTGTACAACATCTGTGAGAAAATAAACGAAGAACAGAAATCACTTTTCACATTTCAGCATGAAGGCTGCTTCTGAGCCGAAAGGGTAAGATAATGTGATAATTCCTGGTGGAATGTATTGTTCTTTGCAGAATCGAAAACAAGGTCTGGCATATCATCATCATAGCATGTGTTGGTGGAAATATAGCTTGTTGTTATGATAGCTAATGTACACATCTAACGCTGCTGCTTAACTTGCACTACGCCGAAGTCGAATGCAACTAAAATTGGCGATATATGAATTTATATCGTAGAACCAGAGGTAATAAACCCGCTTTCAAGTTGGTAACTACCATAGTTGTATAGTTTGCCCGGGGAGTCGGGGTTATGCTAACGCGGTTACGCTAACGTTAAGACTAAGGAAAAGTTTTACAGACCTTAAAGTTCAAAAGTATTTGGAAAGAAATTTGGATAAATCCACAGTAACGTACTGTAACGACTACTGCATGAGCTTGTTTTGCTCATTCGCTGAACGCAACTTCAAAATATCAGCTTATCACATGGTCTTGCTTGTTGCAGAATGAAAAAGAAAGTGCCCGTTTTGCTGAGGAATGAAAAATATTTCACTGCAAAGCAGTTACTTTGATTACTGTCGCATCTTTTGACAGTCGAAATTAATGGCCCGGGACGACAACCTTTGTCATTGTATTGCCACACGCCTTTTGTAAGGGTGTCACTGTTGAAGCAAACAGATGGATCTGCATGTCTCCAAAAGAGTGCGCCTGTACAGTCAACAAAGCAGAATAGGTCTCCCACCCTTCTGAAACAGATCTAGCGTCTGCTAATTGTTTATGATAGACATGCGCTTTAATAAGGCTTCTTTGAATTACGTTGAAATAACGGCATGAGGTGTGTAGATTCATAAGATCCTGAAACGCATGAGTGTACATTGTGTTCTCTGCCCTTTAAACACCAATTGAAGATTTTCCTCAGCCTGGTTCACTGTCACACACGCACACACACTATGGAGAGATTGAGGAAGACTATTGCGGTATGTTTTATTACAGTTGCATAACAGCACGGCCCATTCTTTGAGGCTGCCCAGGTGAGGGAGTCTGCATTCCTGCATTCTGCCCCAGGGGAATTGTCCTCATCCCTGACTGGACACACAGACATGGAATAAGACTCCAGTAGATAGGCTGCATTCTTGCCTACACAGTGCATGTATGTCTACTGTTGCCAAGAAAGTGTCAGGTCTCCCCGGCATGTGTTTGTGTGTGTGTGTGTGTGTGTGTGTGTGCTGTTCAAGGACACAGTGTTCCTGCAAACAGATCTCTGCACTCACAGGATTTCCACACGTGCCTGACCGTGTGTGTATGTACTGTCATGCTATTGAGGTAGTGTATGTCAGTGTAAGGCAGAGTAAGGGGACTGGCGAGATCTACAATCAGGTGTTCCCTACTAATTCCAGTTAATTTCGTCCTCTCCTTACTTAAAGGCACAGTGAGGATTTTTATTGTTGACAATAAAGGTTTGAACTAGGTCTACATTAGTGATGGCATTCTCAATCTTTCCCTGTATTCCTGAACATGCCATGCATATGGTGGATTTGCTGTGTATGTGCTTGTAGTCTTTATAGAGGGTCAGAAAAATGCATTAAAGAGACAATTATTACTACCGGTATTTGATTATTTTAACTTTAAATGTGTCAAATACTGTCACAACAGCAGACAAACTCTGCAAGACTGCACATGCAGGATGAGGCTGATGGACTGCAGATAGCCCCAGCTTTGGGCTCTCTCAGGAGCACACGTTTCTCTGAGCCGTGTCCCCACAAAGCCCCCAAAAGGATATGCGCTGCTTTTGTGTATGTGTTGTGTATGTGTATGTGTTGTGTATGTGTTGCTCAACAGACAGGGAAGCAGTGTATGTGTTGTGTATGTGTATGTGTTGTGTATGTGTTGCTCAACAGACAGGGAAGCAGTGGTTTTCTGCTCATATAGGGTTGGTCTCTGTGTTTTGTTTTGGCTAGTCTCGCAGGCAGCTGGTTTGTTGCTCCGAAGCAGGAAGAGGAAGGAGGGGGGAAGCAGCCAGGGTTCCATATATATATATATATATATATATATATATATATATATATATATATATATATATATATATATATATAAAACAACTTTAGTATAGACTTTGTAAGAGTTCTAGAGACATTTTTTTGTTGTTTTTTGCACTTGCATGTATGTATTTAGATTTGTGTAAACAATCGGCCTTTTTATGTGCACTTTGTGGTCTGTATAAACCATATACCGTATAATGTAATTTAAAAGCATCCGTGTTTTCCCCAGCAATCTTTCAAATGTATCTAAAATCTTTGCATGGTATTACATAGTGCACTGCACTCAGCTGGTTTCCAGAACATCAACAACTGAGACAGCAGCCATGTATTGTTCAGTGCCTGACCCCTTTGACCGGTGACGCCAGAAGTGCTGGTGTCATCCCCGTGCCAGATGAGTTGGCTGGACTCCATTAGCCTGCTTCCAGCTATTGATACACAACATCAGGTTATTATCTATAGCTGAGAGTAATTAGGGGGTGGCTGGAATTCAGGCATCCTGACTGGAGGTCATCCTGGTGCAGTCTTGAGAGCACAATGGCCCAGAGTACTTCTGACAAGTGGCTTACTTTAAATGGCATAGTGTGCTTAAGGCTTATTGTTTTGCCTTCAGTATTGGAACGCATTTTGTTGAGGGATTTTTTCCCCCACGTCATTGGCAAAATATACATTTAATGTTGATGAGGAAATATATGTCGACACACAGCAGTGGAGTGCATTGATTTGCTCAGATTAGCCTACAGTTGGTTCCAGTAGGCTGTATCTTGCAGCATTTGTCACTGCATTTATGTGTGGTTTGGCTTGTAACATGGTTTTTGTGAGGGAGCGGTAGGTGTAGGAAACTATATTGGCATTGATGATACTAGAGTCCCTTAGCCTTGCCAGCACCAGACCACACATTGCCAAAGGTTCGTATGGGTATTCCCAGGCTAACTGCTCCTACACACAGTTGCGTTCCGTCAACGCATGCCAGTGGGTGTTCCTGACGGTAGCTATGCAAATGACTTGAAGTATAATTTGATTGGTTGGTGTCGTCCGTCGATTGGCTTGATTGGCCGGTGCCATCTGTCGGTGCAGCAACAGCTGAATTTCTCAACACGAGCAACGGGAGAAACGCGACGCAACGGACCCACAATTCAGTTCGGCAACGGATGACGTGAGCCCATGTAAAGTGAATGGGATGCGTCTCCAGCACTGCAACGCACGCAACTGTGTGTAGGAGCCGTAACGGCTCGTGTCCATTATTGCGGCGCGTAGACGCTTGCAGATGCCTAGCCCATCTTGCGGTCGCTGCTTGTGGGCGTGTATTGGCTGAAATCAGTTGCCGCTTGTGGGCGTGTAGTTTAAACTGTTCAATTCCGGCACCGCTAGTCATGTATTTCGGCTAAACTCATAAACATAGGCTAGCCTACTATGTAACCAATGGGCTACAAGCAAATTTAACATTTTATTTTATCAAAAATCGTAGGCTACACACACACGCAAAACACCCGAGGTATAAGAGGTAGCCTATATGAACCAATGCAAACAAGTTTAACATATTGTCATGAAGTCAAAGTCTGCTTTATTGTCAATTTCTTCACATGCCCAGACATACAAAAAGATCGAAATTACGTTTCTCACTATCCCACGGTGAAGACAAGACATATTTTACCAATTAGGTCCACAGACAAACATAACATTCAAGTAAACAATAAAAAGTAAATAAGAAGGCACATACAATGAAGAAATAAGAGCAGCAAAATTGGGTTGAAATTGTGCATAGACAGTCAATATAATAGTGCAGTCAGGTGGCTGAGGTAGTTCTGTTTGACCTAAGTAAGCGAGTGGCATAATGGTGCAAGTTATGTAAGAGCAGCGGAAGTGTTGTGTTTTCAGGACAACTGGACAACAACAACAAGTTGCAAAGTGTGCAGAGTGTGCGAGTGTACAAGTGGAGTATTGCAAGGCAGCCATTGTGGGTCCAAAGTCCAGGATGTTATGTAGCTGCGGGTGGAGGGGGGAGAGAGTTCAGCATCCTAACAGCCTGGTGTATGAAGCAGTTGGTGAGTCTGGTGGTGCGGGAGCGCACGCTTCTGTACCTCTTCCCAGAGGGCAGTAGATCAAACAAATTGTGAACGGGGTGACTTGCATCACTCACAATTGTGGTCGCCTTGCGGGTGAGGTGGGTGATGTAAATGTCCTTTAGGGAGGGGAGTGAAGCACAAATAATCCTTCCAGCTGTGTTCACTATGCGCTGCAGGGCTTTCCTGTTGTATTCAGTGCAGCTTCCGCCCCACACAGCGATACAGCTGGAGAGGATGCTCTCAATGGTGTCTTGGTAGAATGTGGTCATGATGGCTGGTGGAGCACTTGCTCGCACTTGCTCAGGAAGTAGAGGCGGCGCTGAGCTTTCTTCGCCAGTGATGCAGTGTTGGTGGTCCAGGAGAGGTCTTCACTGATGTGCACCCCCAGGAATTTGGTGCTGCTCACTCTCTCCACCACAGCACCGTCGATGGTCAGTGGCAGGTGTTGGGTGTGACCTCTCCGGAAGTCAACAACAATGAACAATGAAATATGCAATGCTATGCAATGCCAACATAAATCTGTGTTGGCTTAAGTTGTCACCAAGGTCGTGTTTTTGAGATTTGCCTCTATTTTTTACAGTCTATAACATTGGTTCCCAAAGACTGGGTCGCGACCCACAGGTGGGTCGTAGGAGATTTTATTTGGGTCGCCAGCATAGCCTAGTGACAATTTATGTTGTATAATACCCCTAGCTTATACCTTATATAGCTTAGGAAAGCTAACAGCTTTCTATTAGGATCTAGTTTGTTATCTACCACAGTCATGAGTTGGGTCGCGATAGTCTGTCATTTTTAAAAAGTGGGTCCCTAGAAAAAAGTTTGGGAAACACTGGTCTATAAGATAGATAGATAGATACTGTAGATAGATAGATACTTTATTGATCCCAAAGGGGAAATTCAAGATGTATCTCCTTTCCCTCTAATGTTCCTGTAGTATATAGTACTTATAGTATGTTACAAAATACATATTCCTACTGGTATAAGTATATAATTACTATACGTATATTAGTCATATATATATATATATATATATATATATATATATTATTATATTATTATACTTGCATTAGTCATATAACTACTTTTGCATAAGGCATTCGAATTCTCTCAATTCTCTTCATTCGAATTAATATCTCAGCCAAAGATAACTTAATTTGCAAAAACTGATATCCCAAATCTTCATGATCATTCATGTTAAATGATAGGTTATTGAAACTGTAGGACAATGCATGCATGATTTATTCATATAGATAAAATAGATAGTTTTTGCTAATGAAGTCTGTCTTTGATAGGCTACTACCTATCAGGTATATGCTAACGTCATTTACAAAAAATGTTATTTGACTGTAGCTTACTAACTTATAAAACCCACCAGGAACACCAGCTATGTCTGCAACTCTCCTCCACGCACTATTTCTTTGTTCACTATCCCTGTAGGTGGGCAGAGAAGGATCATAAAGAACGGGATAACTAGCCACAGCCACGATTAATTTTTCCTCCATTTTGCAGGACTAATCGGCTAATAAGGTCTTGGTTCTATACAGTTAGGAATGTGAATTTCGTGCACGTTTTCATGATCCTCAAACTCTTCTGAACATTTCAGGCACATTTTTAGCATTTTTGAACATTCCAGGAGAGAATGACATTGCACAGGGACATCGATTACAGAACTTTAGCCTTGTTAGGGCTGTATAAAGTTGACCAAATTAATATAGGCTGTTGTTAGGCGTAAATAAAGTTGGCTACTTTGTTGTATTGTTTAGCTGGTCAATGCACGCGAGCTTGCAATTGCGGAACGGACTAATACTGCAACCCTTCCAACCAGGGCTTGAAAACAAAATTATTTTTCAAACGTTCCGTTCCGAACGGTTCAGGTAGGCCTATGTTTAACGTTTTCGTTCTTGCATGCGTTCCGCCACCAACATATCGGTCCTGAACCGGTTCGGAACGCAAAATATCGTTCGTTCTTAAAGTTCCGGCACTGTTTGGCGGGCCTATCAAGTCTATTTTTGTGGACTTTACCTTAGAATAGACGTACTCATTATTTCCCCTTGATTTAGCCTATACCGTAGCTATGCCCAAAAATAATAAATCACAGGCGGCATCCAAAAACATTCAGATGGGCTATCCATCCCATAGCCTACAGACTTACTGTAGACCTAACCTATGCCTATAAATAATTTCTTATCAAAAATATTTCTGGATACGTGCTAAACTCCTTACCTGGTTGTAGCCTAAGTTTTATCCATATGGAGATCTTCAAAGGCTGGAGATCTTCAAAGGTCCATTTATTCGTTTTTTTTTTTTCAAACTGCAGAAATCAAATTATTAGGCTGTTCGCCTACAATCAAACGAGTAGAACACTTAGGATATGCTTTTGTGAAATTTTATAAAATATATAGAGAACGAAAAAAAAAACGTTATTAACCGTTTTTGTGGATTTCAGAATAACGTTTCTGTTCCGGAACAGTTGAAGACCATTTTGTTTTCGTTTCCGTTTCCGCTCCTCGTAAAATTCCGTTAGTTTTCGGTTTTCGTTCCTTGAACCGGTTCGGAACCCTGCTTCCAACGTTGGGGGACGAATGTTTTCCCATATTCTGCGTGAGAAAAGAAATCTCCCTTATTTTCAAAGCTCAATGTTGACAGCTATGTCACACATAGGGACTCACGGCCAGCTCACGGCAGATACTGCGCAAAATTTTGGTTAATGGCTATCGTTTAGGTGTCCTTCCTATTCATTAACATGAACATGATGACTGACTAAATAAATGACTATGATGTTTAATAAACCATTGTAGGCATACAAGTTATCATTATATCACATCAATTAAGTGTTTTCTGTAGGCTAGGCTACTGTGTGACATGCTTTAGGCTACAGCATATAAATCAACAATAGGCTATCAACACGTTTGCAGTATCACTGTTGCAGAAATCACATACAAGAAGGCATCCTCTTGATTGTTTGTACATTTTTGCACATTCCAACATAAGGAAGCAGCATGAGGAAACTTGTCGTTTTTCTGCCTTATTTTTTAACTACTTTTACGAGTCTGCAGTATCACTGAGTACAGCTGTTACAAGAGGGTCTGGCGTCCCTTTGTTATGATGCACTTCCTGCGACGCGGTCATTCGTCTCTAAATGACTTACGGTGCATTCAGAGCACCTCGGAATGACAAGGACCGCCCCCATGGCTACTTTGTTTTTCCGACAGCAAATGTTCATGTGCTTTGCCGTCGGAATGTGTGACAAACACGGATGCCACAACAAAGGTTAAAACATACACTCACTAATCCTAAACAAACAACTGTATTTGCTTAAAATAAGCCGTAACGGTACAGATCCACTTGTACTTCACTTAATTTTGTCGTGTCGCATTCCACTCTAGTCCTATGGGTGACGTCAAGCGACTTTAATGCGCCCGCAAAGCATTCCAGGAAGGCAGCGCTGCATTTGAAATAATGTTGCGCGTCAAAAAGCTGGCCGATGCCCAGCTTTATGCAAATGAATCCGTTGAACGCGAGGCGGCTATCCAATGAAAGCACGAGGTTGTAGGTCCTTTGTACTACCACAACAGTGCCTGTGAAACTTTGGTTCCGCTTACAAGACAAATAACGTTTTAACGATCTCTTCCACGACCACCCAGTAGGCCATAAAACAAATGAAACTGGGATTTGGATGAATATATTGACTGTTGGTGTTTCTGGTGAGGATTTGAGATTGCATTGAGTAGTTTAAATAAAACAGGATTTCGAAATGGCTTGCATAGTTTGTTTAGGCTATTAATGTGTTGTATACTGTTAAGTACATGCCTAAAATTGTGGTCCATTTGTGGAAAAACACTTAAGATACGTTAAAACGAACTGAGTATGAGCTGGTAACTGACATTTTAAACAAAACGCCCACACACGACTGAACAAGGGGAGGCAGCGCGACCCTATGCGTATGACGTGTCGTGCAAGTGGATCAGTACCGTAAGAGACTCTAGAAATAAGGTCCGGCTATGCAAAATCCTTTTTTATTGGCATGCTTTGTCACACATGTACATGATATGATAACTGACCAACCTTAACAGTTGTGTGTCTTTTAGTCCCACTATATAACGTAAAAGACAGGCCTTGACTTGAATCAATATCCATAAGTAGGCTAGAACAGTGTCTCTCAAAGTGTGGTCGGGGGAGGACCACTGGTGGTCCAAGCTATCCCAAGTGGTTCGCGTGCAGACGTGATAAAATATAACAGATGAGTTGTTTGCAATATAGTATGTAAATCTAAAGTTATGCAACACTGCCTATAGCTATGCAAAGTGCAAAGACAGCACGTTAAGTGGTTCATTGAGTAGGCCTATTGTGTAATATGGTCAACTCTTTTTTTTTTAGCTAGGTGGCCCATGTTTTTTTTTTTTTATTGGTTTATTTGGTTAAGTGGTCCTTGGTCTGAAAAAAAAATGAGAAACACTGGGCGAGAAGGCCTTGCTTTTCAATATGTAGCCATGGTGTTGTGTCGACTTTTTCACGTCTCTGTAGGTTAATTATCTTCGATCTTAGCTGAACCCATATCTCCATGAAGGAACATTTGGGAGACGTCAACCCCGGGTTTTGTTACCAACTATTGTTTACATTCACGGCGCGGCGGATAGCAAGCAACGAATTCCCTCACGTAGCCTGCTGCTTAACTCGTTTTGAAGGCCGAGGCGCTCACTTCGAGGTGCAGAACCAGACGCACCCCGCTGTCTCATGTCTCAGCGTGCCTCGTGCATTCCTGTAGGACCAAAACACCATCCATCCCCCCACGCTCACGTAGGCTCCTACACAAAAACACATAGCGTGCACACATCCCCCCATGGTCACGTAGGCCCCTACACAAAAACACAGCGTGCACACATCCCCCCATGGTCACGTAGCCAGCTGAGTCCCAGCGAAGAGCCACAGTCACAGCTAGTCACAGCTAATCAAATTGCAAAACAAGAGAAGACGTTGATGCAGTGAGTTAGTATGCAAGAGATGGAGTGTTTTATTTAGTTCCGAAACAGTTTTTCTCTTAAGATGCTCCAGGTGTTTGTGATGTGTGTGAGTAGGCAAGCAACTGTTCATGTTTTGTTGTCGAATGATTCACATGGCTATTTGACTTAGCGTTGTTTTGCGAACGTAGGACTACTTGAATGCATAAAACACAAATCATTTACTACTCCTACCTACTACCTTTACTACTACTATTTTTTTTTTTTAAATCAACACTCAGCGTGAAATAGCACAAATCTGTGACGTCTTCACGCGGGACCAGAGATTTAAATAGTCAACAATATAAAGTCGTTACACCCCCGATTATCACTTTTGTTCAGAAATTCTAAAACGATGTTTTTTAACACTTCAAAATAACATTTGCTAAATGAACCTTACATTTTTCAGCCATAGGTGGGTATATTTGAACAAAATCTGGTTTGGTTCTTAACGGGAGCATTACTGCCTGAAATACCCATTTTGTTTACCACACCCGGAGTTATAGTGCTGGCCTGATGGGTCGCCTATTTACACCGTTTCAACGGCACATGAACGGTTAGACCGAGAATTCTCGTCATGAAATTAAAATTCCACTGGAGCTCCAAGCGGTTGTGTATACGCAGCCTTACAACACTGTTTACAGCTCTTCGAGTCACGGTAAAATGTCATTTTTGGTACATAGCTAATTTAGATACACCTATTGTGTGGGTGGTTGCGTTTCTTTAGGAGTCCGCCGTCTTGGTTTGTATAGAAAGGTATATTAAGTGACACATACACGCAAGACGGCGGAAATACAGGACTACATGGGAGAACTCTGTTTTAACTGACCTGTGAATGGGCTGCATAATGACCAACACTATTGTGTTTAGATGCAGACAACCAACTTCAGACAGCATTGTGATCTTGAGTGACTGATGAAAAGCCAATAATCCACACCTCCAGAGGGGCCGGCTCCAACCCACAGCAGCATGCCTGAATGTAGAGACCCTTAGCCCCAGGGGTTAAATCTGCTCCAGGAGATGTAGCTATCTCTATATGCCAGTGGTTCTCAAACTGGGGGTCGGGAGCCCAAGGGGGGTCGCCAAACATATCGGAGTGTGCATATCGCAAAATGATTTGCAGTCTGAATTAACAACAAGGTTTTTAGAGATTTTTTTTCCTGTTTTAAAAACGGTGATATTCAGTAGCCGTAGATGTAGGCTTCCAATTCACAGTGTTTCCATAATGTTCCTCAGAAAGTGGATATTCTGTTAACGGAAACTCAAATATCTACTTGCGCCCCTTGCAATGCCCATCTCGCAACATTTCAAAACTAAATTTTGATTGACTAAATTTCTCTCAGTTGGAGAGAAGGGGGTCGCCATACGAAAAGTTTAAGAACCACTGCTATATGCTCAGGCCACTCTGTGAGCCCAGCTATTGGCTGATGGTTTGCTTGGATAAGGTTAGATATGAGCTGACGTGTTTCCTCTGGTTTAAAGGAGTTGGTTTTGTGTTGAATTTGTCTACAATCTTTGTGGAAAAACTCCTACTAGGAACTATGCAAAAAAAACTTGCAGATCAAGACTTCAGGGTGTGCATGGGGGTGTAGTATTTTAGGTGAACGGGGGCACAGTGGGAGATTTGTGTTTCAGAAAGAGGCCTGGAGCATAAGGGTCTTGATGTCGTAAAACCAGCCCAACAGCTCTGCTGTGTCCTTTGAAGGAAGAGCCAGCAGACAGAGGGCCAGAGGAGCAGGGTCTCCTCAGTGTGGTGTGCTGTTTGGTGGAAAAGAGCTCTCTAGCTGCAGGAGTTTTGTGCATGCAAAAGGATTTAGGTCAAATGCTACCCTGTTGTCTGATAAAGTGGATGTAAAATGTAAGTATAAAATGTAAAGAAATCAACACAGCCTTTTGGAGTTGGTCTTTGCAGCTTTGTTTAGTGTGAATGTTTCATTAATGTTTTGGCACTGTTTGTGCTCCCGGCATGGCAACAGATTGACTAAACTTGAGTTCTGTGGACAAGGCTGTGTTCACGGTCTGTGGCGGTTGTTTGTAGACTGGGATTGGTTCGTGTCCACTACAACATGGAAGTGTGTCAGATTCCTTACGCAACCCTCTCGCATACTCTTCTGCTGACATTTTCTCATCATTTAGTGTCGGTCTCTTACACTCTCTGAATTTCTCTTATCTCCTATTTTTTTTCTCTCATGCAAGCCTTTCTTCCTCCCATTACTTTCTCTCTCTAGCACTATTGCTCTGTCCTCTCTTGCCCTCTGTGAATTCCTCTGCAGACCGACTTTATCTTCCAACTCCCATGCCTTTTTATACACCAAGTTTAGCGACACGTTTTTACTGTGTATATGAGCAGTCATTCTTGGCAGTTGGACGTTGTTTTTGAGGGGATTAGTATTGACGGTTATTATTATTATACTTGTAGTGTACTACTGCTACCTATAATAATAATAATAATAATAATAATAATAATAATAATAATAAAATAGCTAAAACTTGTATTATTATTATTATTTATTATTATTATTATTATTAAAAAGGGCTGGCAGTCATTGTTTGTGGTTTATAAATGAAATATAATAGATGTAAAATACATGTAAAATGAAGTGAGCAAAGGTGTAAAATGTATATCAGTTAAATCCATACAGTCTATGGTTAAACCCTATCTGTTTGCTGCAATTTACTATACGTACATTACAGTGTATTGTTGTATTCCATAGAACATGTGTTCTTTAGTCTGGATGACATTTCACTCATGTCTGTTGTGCCGTGCTCTGTGTCTGCGCAGGATGAGCTCAGAGCTGCGGAAGGTGCGCTCGCGCGACGCGGCGCGCTGTCGGCGTAGCCAGGAGACGGAGGTGTTCTACGAGCTGGCCCACAGCCTGCCCCTGCCGCGGCGCATCACCTCACACCTGGACAAGGCTGCCATCATGCGCGTGGTGCTCAGCTACCTGCGCATGCAACGCATTCTGGCCACAGGTGGGCACTCTTGCGCAACACAAACGAGTGTGCCGCATGCCTCTGGACACACTTAGCTCAGAGAGAGTGTCTTTATTACTCTGTGTCTTTGTGCGTGTGCGTGTGTGTGTGTGTAAATGTATCAAATGCCTGATATATTCATTGCTATCTAGTGTCCACTGCATTTGATTATCAATATGGTGCTAACAAACATGTTTAAACTTTTCACATTTCCAATAAATGTGACATTTTCCTTTTGTGTGTGTGTGTGTGTGTGTGATGTGATTGTGTGTGTGATTGTGTGATTGTATGATTGTGTGTGTGTGTGTGCGTGTGTGTGTGTGTGATTGTGTGTGTGTGTGTGTGTGTGTGTGATGTGATTGTGTGTGTGATTGTGTGATTGTATGATTGTGTGTGTGTGTGTGTGTGTATGATGATTGTGTGTGTGTGTGTGTGATTGTGTGTGTGTGTGATTGTATGATTGTGTGTGTGTGTGATTGTGTGTGTGTGTGTGTGTATGATTGTGTGTGTGTGTGATTGTATGATTGTGTGTGTGTGTGTGTGTGTGTTTCCTTGGTCCTGCAGACGAGGCCGGAGCGGCGGAGCAGAAGGAGAGTGAAGAGGAGGAGGCCCCTGATGAGCTGTACCAGCACGCCATCGACGGCTTCATCATGGTGATGACTGAGGACGGCGACATGATCTTCCTGTCCGACAGCGTCAACAAGCACCTCGGGATCACTCAGGTGTGTGTCCATTGGACGATCAGAACCTCACCTGTTAGGTCCTAGAACTGCGTGTAGTAGACACCTGTTGTAGAACTGCATTTAGTCGACACCTGTCGTAGAACAGCATGTGGTTTTTTGTTTTCAGGAGTGTCAGGTGTGCCCCAGGTGGGCTACTGGTGTGCCCCCGGTGGGCTACAGGTGGGCTACACCGGGAGCACAACTGAAATGCTTCGTTCGTGGAAGACTGATTTAGATTGTTGTTCGAATGGGCACAGTGCTCTCACGTGTGGCGTAGCCATTTCCATTCTGTTGGATCCTAGTGGCAGCTCACTGCTGCAGCATGCCCTGTGCGGACTGAATGCTTCATATGAGGGCCTGGGGTTGCCCCACTGCTACCCAGCAGGAGAGCGCTAACAGAATGCTTCATATGAGGGCCTGGGGTTGCCCCACTGCTACCTAGCAGGAGAGCGCTAACAGAATGCTTCATATGAGGGCCTGGGGTTGCCCCACTGCTACCCAGCAGGAGAGCACTAACAGAATGCTTCATATGAGGGCCTGGGGTTGCCCCACTGCTACCCGGCAGGAGAGCGCTAACAGAATGCTTCATATGAGGGCCTGGGGTTGCCCCACTGCTACCCAGCAGGAGAGCGCTAACAGACTTTACTCCTCCTCCTCCTCCTCCAGCATTCCGTCTTCTTCCACACAGGTTCACCTCTAACACACCTCACCTGTTGATAAACTCCTGTGGGGAAAGCTTGGGTATCAGTAGGGACTTTGGCCAAATAACTTTGGACAGACTTTGGCCAAATAACTTGCCAAACAGACTCAATTATTTATTTTTTGTACATGTGAACTATACGCATGGGTACAGTAAGTTATACAGTCGTTTATAATCTAGACAGGTAAGTATCTTTAAAGCAACACCAAAGAACTTTTCCTCTGTCGCACGCACTATTTGTTTATCCAGCACCAGCTTTGCAAATAACAATGTCCACAGACAAGGTAGAATATGTTGCATGATTTTATGAAAGTACGATGTATTGCGACATCAGATGCAAGTCAAATTTGTAGTTTCTCATGTCTCATTCCATAGAACTACAGATCCGCTACCCGATCCGGCAAACTTACATAGTGCGGTTATAGCCGATAGAGGGCCGCGAAGCGAATGCAGAAAGTGCCGCTCACTAGGGGTCGACCAATTATCGGCCGGGCCGATATTTAGCATTTTTATAATAATTGGTATCGGTCATTTTTTCCACCGATAAACCGATATTGAAATGGATAAAATAAAACGCGCTACTTTGTCTGTAAAGCGTCTCTCACTCCCTGCATTGGCTACTCTGTGGTTGAGAGCATTGTCCCACCCACTACACCGTCTGATTTGTTAGTTAGCATGAATGCAGCCAATCAGGATCGAAGACTGAACACAGAGAAAGTTTAGGATTCTCACTGAGGCAGAGTGTAGATGGGCTTCAGCTGTACGGAGCTATTTTTCGAAGGTAAGGAAGGTACCTTACATTGCTGAAGTTGCAATGAATCACAATCATCTACACTGAAGTTACAAAAACACCACTTTGGACGCTATTGTCTCTTTGATCCGGATCAATAAGTAAAGCACCCACTTCCTTCATTTAGCGAATTCCCGATTGATGCACGTTAGTGATGCTGATGCTGTTTAGCCTAGGCTACTAGTTAGCCTACAAACTCGGGTGCTGCGCGTCGGGAGTTCCTTGCCTCCACCTCGTCCATTAATTGTGAATAACGGGACACCTCGGCGGACGTTATCCCTTAGGCCTACATAGTAGACAAGTCCTAAATTATCCGATAGCGAACGTCAAAAAGTCTAGTTGCTCCTTTTTGAAACGGACTGTCAGAAAAGACTAGGCTACAGGCACCCAGGGCCAGCCGTAATTTAATTCGACCTGAAGTAGCCTAAATCACGGCCTGAGCTGGCTATTAACGTGCCTTTTAGGCTCACCAAAGTGTAGCCTACACATGGACACAAATTGCATGCTTAAATAGTCTAAGAACTATTTTAAAACTGTTTTGTTAAACTATTCAACCCTAACACTTGCCATCACGCATGCACCTCTTCCTCTCCCTCTCTCGTGCACTCACACACACGATGGCAAAGCATCCTCTTTGTGACAGGTCCCTTAACAAGCACATAGCCCATTGTGTAGGCCTAGTCTATGAAAATAATTGCTATCACTCAGTTCTTGGATTAATATCATACACAGGATTTACATGTGATGCAAGTTGATAGACAATTGTGTATCTAAAGAAGAAAGAAAAGTTTGCATTATTAAATGCTTTTGAATGAATTTTTTGCAGCATATCGCCTTTACTATCTACCCCCCTTTTTGACAACTGACATATCGGTTTTACATATCGGTTATCGGCCTCCTGTTTTGGTAATAATTGATATCGGTATCGGCCCTGAAAAAACCATATCGGTCGATCCTACCGCTCACCCTGTTACGAGTTGATGAAACACTGAAACGATTTTGGAAACATTATTTTAAGGTACAAAAAACTCTTTGGTGTTGCTTTAAAGAGAAACGACTGTATGCAGTTTTGGCCATTTCTTGGCTGTTTCCTCGTTTTTTGCTGGCAGGTTTCCCTGCAGAGCTCCCCTGCAGCTTCAGAGTGTCTGATTTCCTCCATCAGTCTGCCGGTTCCTCTTTCCCTGTTCCTCCGACAACAGTTCACTCGCTTCCTTTCTTCTTTTCGCTGGCACTGCCATGACGAATGTCTGAGAAACTCCATCGCTGCCTTGTTCTAGCCGGTGCCTGGCGTGTATGTGTGTAGTGTAGTAAAGCAATTTGTTACATCGCGAAGCCGGCCCAAAGTTGCAAGGGTGTTTTTTCCACTCACAGGCACTAGAGGGAAGCACCATTCAACCCGTCATATAACCATTCCAATGACTTCGAAGCTGTTCAGTTAAGGCAAACTAAGCTAAAAAACCTGCATAGTTCCCCTTTAAAAGCCTCGTGGCACATTGGTGGACATGATAAGGATCAAGTATCCTGATTCCTGAGATCTCACTGGTTTGTTTACTTTTGACCTTAGGAGCAAATTTTACAGTGTCGTATAATAACTGTATTGCATAAAAGTGCAGGTTGAAATGTAACAGGCCCCCCCTGCCGCAGTCTGATCCTGATGTCAGGGTTAAGTTATGGAGAGTGGCGAGTGGAGGGAAGTGACCTAGTTATTTGCACTGCTGCTAAAAATAGACGGGAGGGTTGCCTTGGTCACCAGTGCACATCATGCACATACTGTTTGTATGGGACCAGACAAAACACTCTCCATTCACAACCATGGACAGAACATACATGCTCACATGGTCTTAGGTCACATGGTCTCAGGTCACATGGTGGTAGGGATGATTTTGGTTTCTTAAGCAGAGAAGAGTAGATATACGTATTGTTTCTGTAATGTGTTTAAGCAGATTTTAAGGGTCAATCCCACGTTACTGTTAGGATGCATGTCATTTCTAAGTATTTGCGTAGTCAGTACTCTGCATGCGTTGACTGTGCCTGTGCCCTTCCTGTGTTGTACGGTACGGTGGGCTATGTTTCAGCTGCACAGGCTCGGCCTTGAGTACGACCTCTCCATTGACCTCAGTGATGTCCTGTCTCTTTTTTCTTTCACTGTTTTGTTTTCACTCATTTCATTCATGCACAAAAATATGGCCATTTTGGTATGGATGGCAACAATGCAGCAAACAAAATATGTGTTCCCTTAGAATCAGCACAATCTTTCTTATTTCAGTGGATAGTATCATTTGTGTGTCCAAAGTTCTAGAGTGTTCTAGACCTTTTTGGCAAATTGTGGCTGTTTTGACGAGACTATTTAAATCTCTCTTGCTGCACAGCTGGAGCTGCTGGGCCAGAGTGCTTACGACTTTGTCCACCCCTGTGACCAAGAGGAGCTACGGGACCTACTGTCCCTCAGACCAGGTACGCATCTGGCAACTCCACCACCACCACCATTGCCTTTGGTAAAGCTGTGCTCATCCCTCTTAGTTTAACTGCAGTCGAGTTCAGATTCACATTTGGCAACCTTCCAGGACAAGACATCTCCAGAGATCTCCAGTGGTTTTGTTGAAGCTTTAATTAGACACAATAATACAATAATAAATACATAAGCAAACCCTCTCTGGTCAAACTGTGGCCACCTATATACACCCTTTATCCCTCATTTACACCTGTATACCAGTGTAAATGAGGTCACCTGTATACCAGTGCAAATGAGGTCACCTGTATACCAGTGTAAATGAGGTCACCTGTATACCAGTGCAAATGAGGTCACCTGTATACCAGTGCAAATGAGGTCACCTGTTTGCATTGTCTCTGCCCCCTGCCCCGTCTGTCCTTCCGGAAGCCTTTCTGAAGAAGAGCCGGAGTTTGAGGCTGACGGAGCGCAGCTTCTTCCTGAGGATGAAGAGCACGCTGACCAGCCGAGGAAGAACGGTCAACATCAAGTCTGCCTCTTGGAAGGTAGATATACACACACACACACACACACACACACACAGGCATACACACACACACACACTTACACACACACACACAGAGTAAATTTGGGATGTGGGCCAAGTTACTCAGTCTGCCCCTAACCTGTAAATATGCCCCCTGAGATGCAGCGAGACTAAATATGCCCCCTGAGACGCTGAGCGAGACGCAGACACACAGTTTTCACACACACACACACACACACACACACACACACACACACACACACACATTCAGACACTTCCACACATCACAAAAGCAAGTGCTACATTTACCACATAGAGCCTGACCTATGTCAGAGTCACATGTTTTGCACAGTAAATGAGTCCCTCTTCAGTAAAACTGTACGTCCATTAACTCATGTTGTTGTGGCTTCATTTGTTGCCTTGCTTCCCCTGTGTAAGGTCCTCCACTGCACGGGGCACCTGCAGCCCTTCAGGGCCCAGGGCGCCACAGCGCCCCCTATGGGCGGCTACCTGACACTGCTGTGTGAGCCCATTCCTCACCCGTCCAGCGTGGAGTTCCCTCTGGACTGCAGCACCTTCCTCACGCGCCACAACATGGACCTCGGCTTCACCCAGTGCGACGGCAGGTAGGGGCACGGACTGGACAGACACTCACAAACACACCCAGGAAAACACACAAACATAAACAACAACAACAACAACATTTGCTGATGGGAAGAAGACCGGATGATAAGGATGATGAGAATGGGAGATTGAGGGTTGAGCCTGGTTGAATTTACTGTGACACACTCTGACGAATGTCAATTAACTTAGATATCTGCACATCTATGAAGTAGTTCCAGTTTACTAGATATCTGCACATCTATGAAGTAGTTCCAGTTTACTAGAAATCTGATGTGTGATGTGGCTACTTTCAAATGAGCGTGCTAGCATTGCAGCAGTAGCCTGATTAGGAGATGCTGATGCGGCTACTTTCAGATGAGAGTTGCAGCAGTAGCATGATTAGGAGGTGGTGATGTGGCTACTTTCAGATGAGCGTGCTAGCGTTGCAGCAGTAGCCTGATTAGGAGATGGTGCAGCGGCTACTTTCAGATGCCTGGCATGATTAGGAGATGGTGATGTGGCTACTTTCAGATGAGCGTGCTAGCGTTGCAGCAGTAGCATGATTAGGAGATGGTGATGCGGCTACTTTCAGATGAGCGTTGCAGCAGTAGCATGATTAGGAGGTGGTGATGTGGCTACTTTCAGATGAGCGTGCTAGCGTTGCAGCAGTAGCATGATTAGGAGATGGTGATGCGGCTACTTTCAGATGAGCGTTGCAGCAGTAGCATGATTAGGAGGTAGTGATGTGGCTACTTCTGTCTGAGTTTGCAGCACTCACACGTGTCTTGTGAAACACTTCCTCTGACTGCAGGGTCACAGAGCTTGTGGGCTACGAACCGGAGGACCTGATTGGCCGATCAGTGTTTGAGTACTATCATGCTTTGGACTTCGATCATGTGACCAAGAGCCTTCACATATGTGAGTTCCCTTTTCTCCCCCATATGTTAATTAAGTCTTCATTAAGAAGTGTTGATGACAGCCACAGGACATGCTGTACATCACGAGAATGAGTGTGTGTGTCTGTGTGTCTGTGTGTGCATGTTACGTCTCTTTGTGTAGAAACACATGTAGGGCAGTTTATGTCACCCATTTCAACAGCAGCCACACATTTCACACGTTGCACCACACTTTTCACTCTCCCTAACCAACATTCCAAAACGAAGACCCACCCTGGGACCGCAACTAAAAGCTGAACAGAAAAAAAAACAAAAAAAACAATTCACACACCAGCAGCTCTGAGCTTTGAAGTGTGTGTGTGTCCTATCTATTGACGTGGTTGAAGATGTGTCGGTCAAGAGTACATGTTGTGTACCCTAATAGAGGAGCCCTCTGTTTGTTAGAGGTGTATTTTGGGGCCTTCATTCAGACAGGACAGTGAGGTTGCCTTCATTCAGACAAGACTTCATTCAGACAGGACAGTGGGGTTATCTTCATTCAGACAGGACAGTGGGGTTACCTTCATTCAGACAGGACAGTGGGTGTAATATTTAAAGGAACACACTTTATTCACTGTCCAATTTTGAACAGTGGGGTTACCTTCATTCAGACAGGACAGTGCGGTGTAAGAGATGGGGTGGGATCAGGTCCCCATGGACACCTGGACCCCAATATGGGTCAGATGCTGCAGCCTCCTGTGCCTCCACACTCACCTTACGGCTCACCATAGTTTACCACTTACTCTAAAGGAAGGACCCCGTAGCACCCACATGGCCCTGCTCCCCAAGAGGCTGCTCCAATGCCACTACTAAAATGCTAGTGCTAAATGCTGTCCCACAATCCTTTGTCCACAGTGCTGTCCAAGGGCCAGGTGTCCACCAGACACTATCGCTTCCTGGCCAAGAACGGGGGCTTTGTGTGGGCTGAGACCAAAGCCACGGTCATCTACAACAGCAAGACTTCTCAGCCGGAGGCCGTGGTCTGCCTCAACTTTATCCTCAGGTTTGGCGCTTTGCACATGTAGAAATGTCTCTATCAATAATGAGAATTAGGATCTTAAAATATACAGTATACATATTCTGACTTGCATACATTTAGATAGATTCAAGATTCAAGAAATATATTTGTCACTTGCATATGTGATACAAGTGGTTTCAGTTCTGATGGACCTGTAACATCTTCCAGAGGGGAGAAGCTGGGACAAGTGGTGGTTTGGATGACAGGGATCTTTGATCATTTCAGAAACGCGGTTTAAGGTCCGCTCAAACACCGTATTGATACAGTTGATAACAGTTACGTGCCAAAATAATACATTACTGATTCATTTGGCTGATGCTTTTATTCAAAGCAACATATTATGTCAATCACAAGAGCGAAGCAACTTGAGGTTAAGTGCCTTACACAAGTGCCAGTCAGGAAATGGACTCTCAACTTTACTGGGTATTGCATGCTAGCCCAGCTCAAAATCCATAGTGGCGCTTAGTGTTGACCAGATGTCTAAATCGGCACGAAGTTGTTAGGGTATTGCTCATAGCTGGCGATTCTTACTTCTCGTTTTTGCACTTAATGTGATGGAGCATTCTGCTGATCTAACCACCAGTCCCTTCCTCTTCCCCTCTCTCTCTCCTTCTCTTTCTGTGTCTCTTCCTCTCTCTTTCTGCCTTTCTTCCCCTCTCTTTCTTTCTGTCTCTTCCTCTCTCTTGCTCTCTCTCTTCCTCTCTCTCTCTCTCTTCCCCTCTCTTGCTCTCTCTCTTCCTCCCTCTCTCTCTTGCTCTCTCTCTTTTAGTGGGGTGGAGCAGGCAGAGGTGGTGTTCTCGGCGGAGCAGACTCGCTCCACGGTGTGCTCTGCTCTGCCGGCGGAGGTGGAGGTGGAGGTGGAGGTGGCGGAGATGGAAAAGGAGTCGCTCAGTGATGGCAAAGCCTCCTCCTCCTCCTCCTCCTCCTCCTCCTCCTCTTCATCCTCCTCAGGAGAGCTGTTCCTCCGGCTGAAGGAGAACCCTGAGGAGCTGCTGCAGCTGGCCCCAGCACCCGGGGACACCATCGTCCCCCTCACAGGTGCCTGGACACAACACACACACAACACACACGCATGCACGCACACGCACACACTCTCACACCCGGGGACACCATCGTCCCCCTCACAGGTGCCTGGACACAACACACACACGCATGCACGCACACACACCACATACACACACACACACACACACACACTCTCACACCTGCACACACACTTTGGCCAGTTTGCTTGACTCAGCTCTGAATGGGGAAGGGCACGCACGCATGCACGCACGCATTCACACGGACACAGACACACACTTACACACACACACACACACACACACACACACACACACACAATGCAAGGCACGTTCTAGCGGTCAGTTGAATCGTTCCATGGGCAAACAAAATCATTTCAAGAGCCTGATGGTGAAAAAATTGCATCAGTGCGATCATCCTCTTAGTCCTTGTCCTCACCGATCGCTGGGTACAGCCTCATGTCCTGATACACTGCACGGCCCTCTACGTCATCATACCCACATACACACTCACTCAGGGCTGGGTGCAGCCCTGCACATCATACCCACACACACACACTAAGGGCTCGGTGCAGCCCTGTACATCATACCCACACACACACTCAGGGCTGGGTGCAGCCATGTCCTCATACACAGTACAGCCCTCTACATCTTTATTCTCACTGAGAGTTGGGTAGGAGCATGTCCTAATGTACAACACAGCCTTCTGAGTCATTATATTCACTGATAGTTTTGGTACAGATACATTCCCATTCACAGCACAGCCTACTAAGTCACTTAGTCATTCCCATACACAACACAGCCTATACACAACACAGCCTACTAAGTCACTTAGTCATTCCCATACACAACACAGCCTACTAAGTCACTAAGTCAGTCCCATACACAACACAGCCTACTAAGTCACTAAGTCATTCCCATACACAACACAGCACAACCTACTATGTCACTAAGTCATTCCCATACACAACACAACCTACTATGTCACTAAGTCATTCCCATACACAGCCTAGCCTACTAAGTCACTAAGTCATTCCCATACACAACACAGCCTAGCCTACTAAGTCAAGACACATCCTTACATACTGTAGTCTAATGAGTCCATTTATTGTCCCTTTTCTACTCCTATGTGCAGTTTTGAGATGAGCTGGCCTCTGCTCCTGTGCAGTTTTGAGATGAGCTGGCCTCTGCTCCTGTGCAGTTTTGAGATGAGCTGGCCTCTGCTCCTGTGCAGTTTTGAGATGAGCTGGCCTCTGCTCTTGTGCAATTTTGAGATGAGCTGGCCAATATGTTGGGGCAGCCGTGGCCTACTGGTTAGCGCTTCGGACATGTAACAGGAGGGTTGCCGGTTTGAACCCCGACCAGTAGGAAGCGGCTGAAGTGCCCTTGAGCAAGGCACCTAACCCCTCACTGCTCCCCAAGCACCGCTGTTGTAGTAGGCAGCTCTCTGCGTCGGGATTTGTGTGTGCTTCACCTCACTGTGTGTTCACTGCAGTGTTTCCCACAGTATTGAATTCCATTTGTGGGGGTTGGTTTGCAGAATTAACTTGAATACAACAGTTTTAACAAATTAGCACAGCGTGGTTATGATGCTAACCAGATTTAAGCACAATTTAGTACAACCTGGAAAATCATTGTGTGGTGGTCAATATTGATATTGTGGTGGGCCGCCACAAATAAGTCAATGTATAGGAAACACTGCACTGTGTGCTGAGCGTGTTTCATTAATTCACGGATTGGGATACATGCAGAGAAATTTCCCTCACGGGATCAAAAAAGTATATACTTATACTTATAGGGCAATTCCACGGAAAATGGACTTTTTGTCACATCCATAACGCCGCCAGTAGCAAATGCGCAATTTTCATGTAATCATTCACATCATACCATACCATCAGGTTTTATTGGTGTTATGGATGTGACAAAAAGTGAATTTTCCGTGGAATTGCCCTATACTTACTTACTGCCTCTGCTCCTGTGTATAGTGGTAGCCATTGAGCTCATGCATGTGTGTTGTTGTGCTGTGTGTTGCTACTGCAGACTCTGCTGACCTGTCTTTCTACCGCTCGGAGGCGCCGGACTCACTCCCCGACTTCCCCGAGCAGCTCTGCAGCCCTGAGCTCCGCCAGCTCCTCTCCCCCATCTTCGACCAGCCCATGTCTCCAGCGTCGACTCTTGTAAGGGCATCTCATCTAGCTCATCTATCTTTCTCTCTCTCTCTCTCTTTCTCTCTCTCGCTCTTATTCTCACATCTTTAGCACTGGCACTTGTAAGGGTATGTAGCTCAGCTCTCTCTCTCATATCTCGCTCTTTTTCTCAGAGAGAGGAGAAACCTCATTTGTCTCAGTGTTTCCCATACATTGACTAATCTGTGGCGGGGCGCCACGAAATAAAAATCGTCCGCCACAGATGATTGATATTCTATGTTTAATTTAATTTAATTTAATTTAAATTAAATATAAGGTCAAATCCTTGCATTGCCATTGAGCTGCGTTTTTTACGCACGCAGCCTTTCCTTGCCCCGCCCCGCTCTCTCTCGTAGCCCGCTGCCCCTCCTCTGCATGTGCATTTAACAAAATATTCACGATTGTTGTTGCCACATAGATTGCCTCATAGCATTGCATAGAAGACGTCTGGCTAAATTGCTATTAAATCCGCTTAGCATCGTGACCATGCTGCGCAAATTTGTTCAAAACTGCTGCATTGAAGTGAACTCTGCTAAGGTCTTATCACAACATAGTAGGCTACATTGAAGAGACTAAACTAAGTTTTATGAAATCAAGCAGTATCTCAAAGCTAACGTTAGAATACTGTTTGGATGTCGAATTTAGCATGCTTAGCCTACTAACAGCTGCTTGTCAATTTCGGTGAAGGGCTCATTTTATTGACTCTGACACTGCAAAATCCCGATGTAAATGGAAAAGTGTTTTCCAAAATTCAAAAGTGCTTGTCCCAAGGAGAAGTCTGAACCTTTATTTAACTATGTAGAAAACGTTATGAATTGCATCCACACATCAGCAGCCTTTCAACTGTGTTACAACTGCAAGGGTTCCCTCAAACGTCTTAAAGTGACCAAGACGATCCCCCCCCCCCCCCCCCTTCCCCGTCGTCAAAGTCAGCTACCGCCACAAATTGAATCCAATTCTGTGGGAAACACTGTGTCTCTCAGTGATCAAAGACTCGCACATCTGATTGTGTATGATGTTAATGTCTGAGTAATCTATGACATTTTCATTCTCTTTTACTCTACCTCTCAACCCTTCTCAATCCCCCTCTCTCTCTCCTTCAATCCCCCTCTCTCTCCTTCAATCCCCCTCTCTCTCTCTCAATCCCCCTCTCTCCTTCAATCCCTCTCTCTCTCTCAATCCCTCTCCCTCCCTCTATCCCCTATCCCTCTCCTTCCTTCAATCCCTCTCTCTCTCCCTCTCTCAATCCCTTCCATTTTCCCCTCCCCTGTCTCCCTCCCTCTTTCTCTCTCCTTCTCTCGCCCCTTGGTTACCTCCCGTAGAGTCCGGTTAGTGAGGGGCCCATGGACACTGGCAAGGTGGAGCGGTTCTTCGCCATCAAACCGGACAGTGAATGTGGAGAGAAGAACACTGAGGTACTCATAGAGTCATGAGCACCCACAGATCTATACACCAGTCACTCGGCATCAGTCAGTCTGCTGAGCACTCTCTTATCTGGGCCCTCTTGAGAAGTTATCTGCTGAACTCCTCTTATCTGGGCCCTCTTGAGAAGTTATCTGCCGAGAACTCTTATCTGGATCCTCTTGATAATTTATCTGACGACATTCACAAATGTTCCAGGCAAATATGTTGTCTGTGAATGTTTTTGTGTAAACATTCGAAATTGTTCAATTTCAATGGTAATCCTATGTCCAGCGTCAATATGTGTTTGTGGAAAACAAACAAACAAACAAACTCAAATGTTCAAATTTGATTGCACCTCTAATGTTGGACACACACTCTTTCTCTCTCTCTCACACACAAACACACACACACACACACACACACACTTAGAGGACCCGAATTGAATAAGTCACTCAATGAGCAAGTGTGTCATGCATCAACTAAAACATCATGTGTGTCATGTGAGAACGCTAAACTGGCCTATTTCAGACTTGCATTTTGCGTGTCATTTAGATTAGGGCCCAGACATTTTGTGTAATTTAAATTAGGGAATTGAAAAAATATTTCAATATTTAAATTAGGCCCCAGGCATTCTTTGTGGTAGCATGCTAGCACGCCACTGTCCACAGTAATGTTGTTGGTGTCTGCAAGGACATTGCGTGCCTTTGCATGCCGTGTTTTTCTTTCTGTGCATAACCACAGATGGCTGTGTTTTCCACCACGTCAGCGTGCTCATTGACTAAAGCAGAGACTAAACCAAACCAATGCGTTCATGAATATAAAAGGTGTTATAATTATCAGCATAATTAAATGAGATGTTTGGAGAATATATTAAGCTACATGTATACAATGAATTAATACATATAATCTATTATATTTCTATATAATTATAAATATATTTATATATCTATTATAAATCTATTAAAATAATATAATATACATTGTATGGGGAACAACGTTTTAGATGACCATTCCTTTGTTGCGGTTCAGATTATGGACGAGATGGATCTGGACATGCTGGCCCCATACATCTCCATGGACGATGACTTCCAGCTCACGGCTCTGACCCACTTCACCGAGGCAGACCATCTCACCCTGGCCCCCCCAGACCTCGGCTCCACCCCCCCAGCACCATCCAGGAAGAGGTTAGCCACAGAGCTGTAATGGAAGAAGATGTTTACACTGAGGGGCCAGCCCAGTATGCTGGCACCAGCAATTCTTCTTGTGGTGTTTGAATAACCTAGTTTGTTAGTCTGCAGTCGGGCTGTGCTGAAACAGTCTGCAGAGCCAGATATAGCCAGGTGGGCTGATACGGTGTTTAGCGTGTTTAAGTTTGTATTTGCTTTAATAATTTATTTATTGTATTAAGCGTACCACAGTTATATCAAACTGCACCTACCACTCATGCATGCCTCCATTCTCTCTTCCACTAAACGTAACCATGGCCCCCAGAGCTGTAGCACATTTCCCAGAATGCCATTGAACGGTTATGATCGGAAACATACAGACTGAGATCATTTCGAGCACTCTTTCATATTTGCGGTGGTGGTTGCCTAGTGACAGTTTCAGGAAGTGGACCGCTGTTTTGTTCATGTGTGTCACATTGCA